>NC_081408.1:300667927-300750427 GCF_030272615.1 Cryptomeria japonica
ATATAAAAAAAAGAAAATGTTATAATTAATTAATTAATAGATATTTGATTTAGTATTATTGAATTTATTAATGTTTGATTTATTAATTAATTGTTTTACTTTGGATTTAATTGATTGATTATTTATTTAATTGATTTATTGTCTATTGTTTTATTTAATTATTTTTATCCTTTTGATTTATTGTTGATTGATTAATCTTAATTTATTTTAGAAATAGTTATAAAGTTGATTTTGATTAATAAATAATTGTAAAAGTATAAAGCCTATTTTTATTCCTACACCTCTAAAAAAGTAATAATATTAATATATTGTTTTTACTATGCATGGGAGGTGTAAAAATAAATAAAGTTAAATCTACCTACCCTCCTATTTGATTGGGCAAATTTAAAATTTTTGGTAGAAAATATAATAAATATTCTTACCTTGGAACTATACACGGTAGGTAAGAAGTATTATTTTTATGGATTTATTTGATTGGTCAAGAGTTTTTGCTGGAGATCTTTTTATTTGGCTTCTTGTAGCTATTTGGGGGTTACCAACGGGAACTATTTTGGATTTTGGATTCATGTTTTTGATTTGGATTGAAGATTTTTGGAGTGGTTTTGGGTTCAACATTTCTTCTTCTTCGATTCAACTCTTTTGGATTGCAATTTGAAGGTCGGTGGATTTTGTTGGAAATGTGCCTCTAATTCACTTGACCATTGTTCATACTGATCGGGTTAACTCTTGTCGATGAAATAGTATGAAGTAAATCTGTGAGCTCTATTGGCATGACTCTTGCCGATGTATCCTCTTCCATCAGAGCTCAGAGTAGCAGGTATGATGTTATCCCGATGACCCGATGAAGTCGACTTCGGTCATCAGGATAACTTTGGGCTTTCGAGAAGCTTTCGAGAAGATTGCAACAACATTGTGTCGATGACCTGATGGAGCTATCTTAAGCGGTCCAAATTGTCATTGGCTACCGGTCTGGAGTTAGGCCAATACCCAATGAAGTCGCCTTCGGCGATCGAGTATCAGGTTGACATGATGAAGACTACGCCAAAGTCCCAATGAGTCCGCCCTACTTTTTCTCGGAGTGTTTCACTTATCGGGATAGCATTTTTGGTTGTGTGCCGATGTCTCGATGAGGTTTGCTCTTGTCTATCGAAGATCGGGATAACATCTCAAGGTTGGTGCCGATGTCCCGATGAAGTCCGCTCTTGGTTATCGGAGTAAATTTTTGCATGCCTTACCGATGACCCAATGGAGTCGCCTTTAGCGATCGAGTATCATCGAGTGATTGACTTTACTGTTTGAAAGCTATTCCGATGGCTGATGGAGCAAAGACCAACTTTGGGAGCGAGATAGAACCAAGATCCAAAAGGGTTAACTCTCGAACACTAAGGATGTGACTGTCAGTGTATTTGAATATGAACTGACCCGACTCCTTGCTACAGTGGGATAACTGATTTTCCATGAATGCAAACCAACGCAGGCAGATGGTTAGACTTCAAGCCATTGGTGTAGTTGCTTAGATGAACCATCGACTAGTTTGGTATTTGAAGCCAGATGTGAACTGAATGTCTAGTTACGAGTTAAGATAGCTATTGAGCATTCTGTAACTGTTGTGTGATCCAAGTGTTGTGTGTTAATCTGGAATGACTGTATGACAGAGTGTAGGAAGTCTGCAAACTAGATTTTATTGTATTGTTTTTGACATATTGTAAATAAAGTCGATTATCTGTTGGTGGTGGGTTTTTTTCTCTTGAAAGGGTTTTCCCACGTTAACTTTGTGTGTTATCTCTCTGTGATGTTTATTTGTGTATGCTCTTGCTTGAGCCATATTCTGTGAATGTTGAAAATTTGTATACACTAGTCTATTCTCCCCTACAAATTTACATTAGGGAAGCGAATTTCCACACTTGCTTTCCTTACAAGTGGTATCGGAGCTTGGCCCATTTTTTTATCCTTGTTGGGTTGGGTTGGTTTTTTTTGTTAATTTTGTTTCAGTGGGAGTCTTGCAGAGTGTCTACTTGTTTTACAGTTTGAAATGGCGAGTACTTTAGGGTGCATAGATATGGAGAAGTTTAATGGTTCCAGTTTTGAACTTTGGAAACTCAAGATGGAAGACTCGCTGATCGATAGAGATCTCTAGGGTGCTGTGACTGCAACCTCTAAGCCTTCAGGCATGAAACAAGAAGATTGGGATTTAGCCGACCAGAAGGCAAGGGGTCTAATCAGACTATGTCTTGTTGATTCTATTTTGTTAAACGTCCATGAGGAGAAGACTGCACGTCTTCTCTAGAATAAGTTGGGAGATATTTATCAAGGCAAATCCTTGGTGAATAAACTTTTCTTGAGGAAGAAGTTGTACTCTCTAAAGATGGATGCAAGAACACCATTGGTAGACCACTTAAATGCATTCAACATGGTTCTTGCACAGTTAACATTTGTTAGTGTGTCCGTCAAGGAAGAAGAACATTGCATGCTGCTATTGTGTTCATTGCCTAACTCTTGGGAACACTTAGTGATGGCTATCAGAAGTACTATGACCCAGTTCAAGATGGATACTGTGGTTAGTACTCTTTTGTCAGAAGAAATGAGAAAGAAGTCTTCTAAGACGACAAAAGATGCACTCTCTATTCGAGGCAGACCGAAGGACAAAGATAAGAAGAAAGGAAAGAAGTCCAAGTCTCAAGAGAGATTTAAATCTCCAGGCAAGAAGTCAAAGGTAAAGTGCTGGAACTATGGGCAGAAAGGGCAATCCGAAAGGATTACGAGGAGAAGAAGAAGTATTTTGACACTGAATCTTCTCAGAGTGATGCAGATGCATTTGTAGCAGCCCTAGCAGTACCTACATCAGATGACACCTGGTTAGTAGATTCTGGCGCATCTTTTCACATGACCTCCCACAAGGAGTGGTTCTCGAAGTATGAACTGTATGCTGGTGGAAAGGTATATTTAGCTAGTGATTCTACATTGGAGATTGTAGGGAGAGGCAAAATTAAAATTCAATTCCTAGATGGTAGAGTGAAGGGGATCAATGGAGTTTTTCATATACCAGGTTTGGCAAGAAACCTTCTCTCTCTAAGTAAACTTAATGATGTTGGAGTACAAGTTACATTTATGTCTGGTGGTTGCAAGATGAGTAGGGGTTCCATTATATTGGCAAAAGGTGATCGCATTGCTACACTGTATAACTTAAATGTTGAACCTATATGTTGTAATGTAACTTTTGAAAAGTCTGTTAAGACAACCATAAGGATGCATAATGCTAATTCATTGGAAGCTAAACTTCCTGTTGAGAAAATAATGCTCTGGCATAATAGGTTAGGCCACATAGATGAAAAAGGTTTAAAAGCCTTGAAGAATAAGAATCTGGTTCAAGGTCTAGATGATTGTAGTTTTGAGTTAAAATTTTGCGAACACTACATTTATGGAAAACATAATCGTGTTCAGTTTTATTCTAGTTCTCATAATTCTTTTGACATTCTGGATTATGTCCACTTTGATGTGTTTGGTCTAGTGGATGTACCTTCTCTATCTAAGTCTAAGTACTATGTATCTTTTGTAGATGATTATTCAAGAAGGGCAATTGTGTATTTTCTTAAAAGTAAATCAGAAGTGTTTAGTCTATTTACAAAATTTAAGAACCTTGTTGAAAATTAGACTGGGAGAAGGATTAAATGTTTAAGAACAGACAATGGTAATGAATACTGTAGTGCATATTTTGACAAGTACTGTGTTGATCATGAAATTAAGAGACATAAGACTGTACCTTACACTACATAGCAAAATGGAGTTGCTGAAAGGTTGAATTAGTCTCTAATGGAGAAAGAAAGAAGCATGTTGAGTAGAGCTGGGGTGGAATAAACATTTTAGGTTGAAGTGGTTGCTACAGCATGTTACCTATTGAATCATTCTCATACTTCAGGATTGGTTGACAAAACACCTATGGAAGCATATGCCTGAGGCAAAGGCATATGCTCATTTTCTTGATTTGAATAGATCTAAGTTGGATAACAAAGTAGTGAAATGTATCTCATTGGCTATGGAGTTGGTGTAAAGGATACAAAATTTGGAATCCAGTGGCTACTAAGGTTGCGTACAACAGAAGTGTGATTTTTCATGAGCTGAAACCTATGTCACTAGATCATAATATAGAAAAGAAAGGAGAAGCTGAGGTTGATGTTCCTCCAGCCAAAGAAGAATCTCCAGAGATACCTAAAGATGAGGAGAGTTCAAGCAGTTCAAGTAGTTCTGAAGAAGAGCATGATGATGAGCCTCCTGTGGAACCTCAAGAAGCCTCAACACCAGAGTTGAGAAGATCTACTCGAGAGAGGTGGAAGCCTAATAGGTATAAAACTAATAAGTACAGTTACTCTATGTTGAATGTTAATTGTGCTTATGCTTTACTTGCAGATATTGATGAGCCTAGGACTGTCAAAGAAGCAATTGAAATGCCTGATTCAGATTCCTGGTTGGAAGCCATGAATGATGAAATGTCATCATTGGATAAAAATGGAACTTGGGATTTGGTTCCATTGCCTAAAGGTAGAAACCCTGTAGGCTACAAATGGGTGTTCAAAAATAAGTATGGTCCAGATGGTAGCATTGACAAGTACAAAGCAAGACTGGTTGCAAAGGGGTATTCACAAAAGGAAGGTATTGACTAGGGGGAAATATTCTCTCCTGTAGCTAAGTTGACATCTATCAGATCTCTCTTGTCACTTGCAGCAGCATATGATTGGGAGATTGAGCAGATGGATGTGAAGACAACATTTCTTCATGGTGATCTTGAAGAAGAAATTTATATGTCCCAGCCTGAGCATTTTGTGGAAAAAGGTAAAGAACATCTGGTAGGCAAACTCAAGAAGTCTCTGTATGGTTTGAAACAGTCTCCCAGAATGGGGTATCAAAATTATGATACATTTTTTTTGTCCTTGGGATTTGTGAGATCAAAAGTTGATCATTGTGTTTACTACAAAACTGACGGTGATAGGATTCTTATCATAGCTTTGTATGTAGATGATATGTTGTTCATAGGAAACACAAAAGGTATGATCTCAGCTTTCTATGAAGTTTGAAATGAAGGATTTAGGACCAGCAAATTACATTTTGGGAATGGAGATCAAAAGAGATAGATCTAAGAGGAAACTTTGGCTCATCCAGAGAAAATATATAACCAATGTTCTTGATAGGTTTCATATGTCTGACTGTAAACCATAGGTTGTTCCATTCTTGCAGGGAACTAAGTTGTCTATGCTTGACAGTCCAAAATATCCAATAGAGATTGAAGACATGAAAAGTGTACCTTATGCAAGTGCTATAGGCAGTCTGATGTATGCTATGGTCTGTACAAGAATAGACATGGGCCAACCAGTGGGATTACTTAGTAGGTTTATGTCAAATCTAGGAAAGCCACACTGGGATGTTGTAAAGAGAGTGTTTAGATATCTAAAGGGTACTTCAGACTTTGTATTGTGTTATCATGGTAACCTGAAGGATTCAAAGAACACTCTCAACATTTGTGGTTATATGGATTCTGATTGGGAAGGGGATATTGATAGCAGGAGATCCACTAGTGGATATGTTTTTGTCCTGAATGGTGGAGCAATTAGTTGGATGAGCAAGCGACAAGCTATAGTCGTTTTGTCCACTATAGAGGAAGAATACATGGCAGCCACACATGCTTGTAAAGAAGCATTCTGCCTCAGGCATTTGAGTTCAAATATTGGTTTTGATACAGGGCAGGTTGAAATCTGGAGTGACAATCAGAATGCCATATGTTTGGCAAAGAGCCCTACTTTCCATGCCAGATTGAAGCATGTTGATGTTTAGTATCACTTTGTTTGTGACATGGTGGAAGATGGAAAAGTTTATCTTAACAAGGTAGAAACTCTGGAAAATGTTGCAGATGCCTTGATGAAACCAGTGAGCATGCACAAGTTTAGGTGGTTTTCAAATTCTATGGGTCTTGACACCCATGTTCCTCAGTAACATCAGAAATGGTAATCGATCCAGTGAATTCCTCATCAAGTGGGAGTTTGTTGGAAATGTGCCTCTAATTCACTTGACCATTGTTCATACTGATCGAGTTAACTCTTGTCGATGAAACAGTATGAAGTAAATCTGTGAGCTCTATTGACATGACTCTTGCCGATGTATCCTCTTCCATCGGAGCTCAGAGTAGCAGGTATGACGTTATTCTGATGACCCGATGAAGTCGACTTCAGTCGTCAAGATAACTTCAGGCTTTCAGGAAGACTATAGTAGCATTGTGTTGATGACTCGATGGAGTTATCTTAAGCAGTCCGGATTGTCATTGACTATCAGAGGTACTGGTTGATACTGATGAAGTCACCTTTGGTGATCGGGTATCAGGTTGACGTAATGAAGACTATGCCAAAGTCCCGATGAGTCCACCCTACTTTGTCTCAGAGTTTTTTGCTTATCAGGATAACAGTTTTGGTCGTGTGCCGATGTCCCAATGAGGTCTTCTCTTGTCTATCGGAGATCAGGATAACATCTCAAGGTTGGTGCCGATGTCCCGATGAAGTCCGCTCTTGGTTATCAGAGATCGAAGTAACTTTCTGCATGCCTTACTAATGACCTGATGGAGTCTCCCTCGATGATCGGGTATCATCGAGCGATCAACTTTACTATTTGAAAGCTATTCCAAAGGCCGATGGAGTAGAGACCAACTGCAGGAGCGAGATCGAACTAAGATCCAAAAAGGTTAACTCTCGAACACTAAGGATGTGAATTTTAGTGTATTTGAATATGAACCGACCCCATTGCTTTTTGCATGTGGGATAATTGATTTTCCATGAATGCAGACCAACATAGGCAGATGGTTAGACTTCAAGCCATTGGTGCAGTTGCTCAGATGAACCGTCGACCAGTTTGGTATTTGAAGCCAGATGTGAACCGAATGTCTGGTTATGTGTGGTTACGAGTTATGATAGCTATTGAGCATTTTATAATTGTTGTGTGATCCAAGTGTTGTGTGTTAATCTGGAATGACTATATGACAGAGTGAAGGAAGTCTGCAGACTGGATTTTATTGTATTGTTTTTGACATACTGTAAATAAAGTTGATTATCTATTGGTGGTTGATTTTTTTTTTCTCCCAAAAAGGGTTTTCCCATGTTAACTCTATGTGTTATCTCTCTGTGATGTTTATTTGTGTATGCTCTTGCTTGTGCCATATTTTGTAAATGTTGAAAATTTGTATACACTAGTTTATTCTCCCCTGCAAATTGATATTAGGGAAGTGAATTTCCGCACTTGCTTTCCTTATAGATTTTTAATTTTTACATTCATGTTTTCAAAGAATGCTTCCTCCCCGAGAAAATATGTTTTTCATGCCTGCAACTCAAAGATTGTTTGGGGATTAGTTTATTTTGGTTTGATAAGGAAATGGTTAGATTTGTACTGAAAGATTGATTCTCTTTTGTGAATCGTTATTGTGAATCTTCTTTGTGAAATTCTCTTAAGTGTGTTTTCCAGGAATGTTACATCTTTGAAATGTTGTTAAAATGAAAAAGGATCTGGTGTATATGAATGTTAATGTTTCCAGTATGTTCTAAGAGTGTTTTGGATATTTGTTTGTGTATTGTTCTCTTGTGAACTCCTGGTTGAGATAGGAATTGTTTTCTCTGATTTGAATGTGTTGGTTACATTGTAAGAGATCTTGAAGCTCAAAGTGAAGTGCCCATGTCATGTTCGGGCATTTGTAATCTTGTTGTTGGATTATTGGAAGGTTTGGAAATGTTTTGGTTCAGTTCTTTTGGCCTATGTAGAGATTAGGTGCTCTCTTTTGCTCGTTGGATCTAAAATGCAGTTTTAGCCAAAATGCTTACCCATTGAGTTGCAAACTCTTTTTTGTGAGTTGAATTTAATGCATCAATCTTGTGTAAACCACTTCTGATGCCTATCCAACCTCTTGGTCATGCCCATGAGGTCATTTTTGTCTCCCGAGTCAATCTAGGTAGCTACTTTACCTTCAACATCCTTCAAACTTCAGTTATTGCATACTTTACCAGAAACATCACCAAACCAACCAGAAACACCACCAAAACAACCAAGAACACCATCCTATCTACTAGGAACATTGCTATGCATATGAGAAATGCCATTGTTTAGACCTAGAGAGCTGACAAATTGACCAAGAGAGCTAATCTATAGGCTGAGAAAGCTGACCTATGGACCCTGAACACTGACCAATGGACCAGAAACACTATGAAATGAACCAGAAATGCTATGGTAGGTATCAGAAATGCCACCTTATAAACCAAGAATTCCACTGTGCATACCAAGAGAGTAAACTAGTCCAGAATGCCCAGAAAGGTCAATAGTGGTGCTGTAAAGCCCTAGTTTGGATTGTGTGATGTTTCCATAGGCATGTGAAGTTCGTGTTGAGTAATTTTGATTATTTCATGATGTTATATGATTATTTTTTGCTCCAGTATAAGGGATCATGCCCTACCATTAAGGAGTTTCCTTATGCAAAAGTTTGCTCCAACAAGAGGTTCTTGCCTTACTGTTGGAGGATTGTTTCTATGACTCCAGTGGGAATTTTTGTACCTTGTTGTTGAGTATTTTTTGTAGTTTATGATGTGCTTATGTTTTATGTTCTTTATTTGGTACTATTCCTATGAGGTATTTGTGAAGGCCCTATGCTTGTAATGGTCCATATGTATGCTTTATGTGCAATATGTGCTCAATGATGTTATATGTTCTTGAAGACCTCTTTGTGAGTATTCTTTCATGTGTTTGGATGTCATTTTATGTGTTACCCTATATGTTCTTGAAGACTTCTTTGTTAGTATTCTTTCATGTGTTTTGATGTCATTTTATGTGTTACCCTATGGCTTGGCATATGATTAGGGGGAGTGGGCTTCCTTGTGATGATTGAGGTCACGTGAGTTAGGTTGCTAGGCACGTAGACTGCCAGGGCACAATGGGAGTTTTCCTCTTTATGATTTAGTTATAACTTGTAATAATTGATTGGGTGTGGGTTTCACCTAATAAGATAATTCTATATGGGTGGGCCATATGAGATGGCAAGCTAATCTCCCTTGTACTCACATAGGTTGAGATGGCTCCACATGTTTGTTAAGGGATTGTTTTCACCCTTCTTTTGTCAGGGTACCTTGTATGACTATTAGGAGTTTGAATTGCTCCTCTTTGTGAGGATATCATACATGTCTACTATCAGTGCATAATTACCTTCTTTGTGAGGCTATCATGTAGGAGCGTGACTAGTAAGGATGGCCATATTCCCTTCTATATGAGGACATCATGTGATGACACTTCATTCCTACATGTGACCATGTCCATATGCCATGATTTTATTGTATGCCTCTGGAAGAGTCTATTGTCGATTTCAACCTCGTGAAGTTATGTGATTATTGTTATGTTGAGTTCATTATGTGCTATGTTGAGTCCCATGGTTTTTAGGTGTCATCCTAGGTCATGAGTGAGTGTTGGAACCCCATGTCATCTCCTAGCATGGGGGATGGTTCCTATTTGGTTCCACATGGTCGGGTAGTTTAATGCCTTCTCCCATTGGGATATTCTTCATTGGAGTTGCATGTGTGTATGTGGATTCTATTTCTCTTCATTATGTGAGAAGACTCACAACTGATTCTATGTATTGTATTACTAATGTATTCATGATGGCATAGTATTAAGGAAAGGATCATGTAACTTGAAAAAGTGAATCTATGTGATGTGACATTGTAAGACTAGAAATTGTATGTAATAAATATGATATTCTTGAATGTGACACAAGTTTTCCTATTGTATGTTTAAGTAAGTTGATGTATGATCCTTAGATGAAATATTTACTTTAATTAGATATCATTGATGTGTGGTAATGTGATTGTATATGAAAGTAATCCTAATATTATGCTTAAGTTCCCTAGATCTAAGGTAGTCTTTATGGAAGTAATTATTGTTTATGGAATTAGTAACATGATGTTAAGAAGGATATGTATTAGCTTTATGATGATAGAATGAGTTCATTATATGGATTTAGGAACATTTGGTATTGGTGCTTTAAATGAACCTTGACTATAGGATGCTATTCTTAAGTAGTGGCATTGAGATACCCTAGGGGAAAGATGACATGATATGTTATTCCACTTGCGTAAATTGTGTTATGATGTGTTATGTAATGTCATAATTAAGAATAAGATGCAATTTTTAATGATGCATTTAGTAGATGATGTATATGATATGCTTTAGATGGATGTTATAGACATATGTGTTGCTTAGTAGATGTGCTTTAATATTTTTTTATCTCTATTTGTAGTTAGATTAAGTGTATTTATCTAGGGTATTTTGGCGGGCATTACGTCTGGTATCAGAGCCCATGCTCATACACTGGGTACTTTGGTTTCACATGAGCCCATTGTGCTTGTTGGCACTTAGCATGGGGTAGCCCAAAGGTTTATCCCTGCTTGTTATGTTATTTGTATTAGTTGCTTTAGCATTAGCTTATGGTTCTTTTGCATCTTGCTTAGACGAGATGCCTACTAGAGGTAGAGGTCGTGGACGTGGCTGTGGAGGTTGTATGGGTACTTGTAGGAACCCTCATCTTGAGGTTTTCTAAGGAGTCACACCACAAGGAGTAGCAATAAGAGCAACTTGGAGGTGATGCGGTTCCACAGTTGGTTGTGACATTGCATAATATTCTTGATCGATTAGGACCAGGTCAGGAGGGGAATTGTCAGGACGAGTCCCATCATTCTCATCATCGAGAGAGGGAGAATTCATGTTCACCACCTAGGAGAGTGGAGATGGATCTAGATGCTAGTAAAGCTAGCCACATGAGAGATCTCTTGTGAGCTTGTCCTCCTACCTTCGATGGTCTCGGTAGTGGCATGGAGGTGGAGACATCATTGCTAGATTTGAATAGGTCTTTTTATATGTACCCATATAGAAGTAACACCAAGGTGAGATGTGCGATCATGCATCTTCATGATTTTGCATCAACATGGTGACAAATAGAAGAGTGTAAGCTGGATATTGATATTGCTACTATTTTATGGGAGATGTTTTTGGAGCATTTTCATGCTTGTTTCCTATTAGAGCATTGGAGGTAGCTCTAGAGAAGGAATAGTTGGTAGAGGAGAACCTAAATTTAGCATTAGGACGTGCGTCGGGTGTGTAGTCATTTAGTGCTCCATTCTTAGTTGCGAGGAGCACACAACCATAGTCATCGAGCATTGCCAAAAGTCATCCCTCTTCCTTTCATAGCGATCCATGCTATCAAAAGAAGTATCCTTGGAATCATAATTTTATACGTGGTTCAAGATATCAACAAGATAGAGACCATGGTAGGCAGCATGATAGACGATCAACTCCTTCTCAGCCAACTCATAGTTTTCAATAGTTTGATAGAGGCAATGTTCAATAGTCCGATAGTGGCAATGTTCAACAGTCCGATAGAGGTAGTGTTCAATAGTCCAATGCACCTCCAGAGACTTGGGGATTCACTAGAGGGAGTTTCTTCAGTTGTGGGAAACTTGGTCAATATAGATCTCATTGTCCTCAAAGATCCACACAGATGTCGGGATAAAGACCAACAACTTCTGAGCCTACAGTAGGTGACGCAGGGAGATCCCATCATGTGTTTGTGGCGGTTGATAACCGTCAGGTCGAGCACCAGGCTACAGTTGTTGAGACTACAAGTGAGATAGGTGGTATCTCTTTCTCTATGCTATTTGATTTAGGTGCTTCTGATTCTTTCATTTCTCCTTCAGTAGTAGAGTGATGTAGGCTTGCTATAGCAAAGCAAGGTGATAGGTGGCAAGTTGAGCTTGCTACGGGATCCAAGGTGGCAATTGATTCCATGGTGCATGGTTCTGAGTTGGATTTGGGGGTTTGCACGACCTTAGTAGATCTTTGTGTTCTTTCTTTGGGATCTTATGGAGTTGTTCTTGGTACGAATTGGCTTGAGTCTCATCAAGATAGTATTGACTATCTTGGAAAGAGAGTGCAATGTTTGGATGATAGTGGGAGGAGTGTGGAGATAGTAGAATTTTAGAGACCTATTTCCCTTCACATGATTTTTGCCATGCAGCTGAAGTGATTTGCGCAGTGAAGATGTTAGTTATTTGTTGTTAGAGTGAATGAGGTACATGATGAAGGGAATTGTGATAATCTCCTTCATCAACATCCCATTCTTCAGGAGTTTGCAGAATTCTTTCCTAGTGAGATTTGAGGTTTGCCACTGAAGTGCGACATTGATTTTCGGATAGACTTGGTTCTAGGTGTAGAGCCCATATTGAAGGCTCCTTATCAGATGAATACTCAAGAGTTTAGTGAGTTGAGGTTGTATCTTGAGGATTTATTATCTAAGGGATTCATTTGCCCCAGTGTCTCACCATGGGGTGCACCGGTATTGTTTGTGAAGAAGAAGGATGGATCTCTTAGGCTATGCATTGATTACATGCAACTTAATAAGGTGATGGTGAAGAGCTGATATCCCTTGCCTAGGATTGATGATTTGTTTGATCAGATTAAGGATGCAAAGGTCTTCTCCAAGATAGACCTTAAGTAAGGGTATCACTAGCTAAGGATTCATGAGGTAGATATTCATCGCATAACTTTTCACACTAGATATGGTCACTATGAGTTCACAGTAGTACCTTTTGGTCTTACTAATGTTCCATTAGTTTTTATGACTTGATGAACAAGGTTTTTCAGGATATATCTGGACAGATTTGTGCTTGTATTCTTGGATGAAATGTTGATTTTATTGAGGTCAGTAGAGGAGCATGAGCAACATATGAGACATGTGTTACAGTATTTATGAGATAATCAGTTGTACACCAATGTGGCGAATTGTGATTTCTTCCAGTTAGAAGTGGGATATCTCAGACATGTCATTTCAGGAGAGGGAATTGTAGTGGATCCTTCTAAGATTTAGGCTATTATGGATTGGCCAGAACCCATTAATGTGGGAGAGGTCCGCAGTTTCATGGGTCTAGCAGGATATTATCGCAAATTTGTGTAGGATTTTTCAAGGATTACTCATCCCATCACTTCTCTTCAGAGGAAAGGGAAGAAATTTGTATGGTCAGATTAGTGTGAGACAACTTTTAGGATCCTTAAGGAGTGTCTGACTAGTGCACCTATTCTTGAAGTACCAGATCCTTTAGGCAATTTTGTGGTGTGCACAGATGCATCCTTGGAGGGTATCTGAGCAGTCCTTATGAAAGATGGTAGAGTGATAACATATGAGTCACACAAGCTTAAAGATCATGAGTCGAATTACCCTACTTAGGATTTAGAGCTTGCGGTTGTGGTTCATTATTTGGTTCATTGGAGGTACTTTCTCCGTGGGCATTGATTCGATCTGCACAGTGATCACCATAGCTTGTAGTACATTTTAATGTAGCTGAATTTGAATGCTAGGCAACGATGTTGGATGAAGTTCTTATGTGAGTATGATTTTGAGGTTTAGTACCTCCAAGGTAAGGTGAATGTGGTAGCAAATGCCTTGAGTGACAGGAGGCATGAGGTTTCAGTTGTGTCTTTTAGTGTTGATTTGAGGAGCAGGATTCTTAGTGCTCTTCCTTCAAATAGTTGGTATCAGGAGGTCAATGCAGAGATTTCATCAGGGAGAGGTTTAGATGGGAGATATGCAGGTTATTCCTTGGATTTAGATGGTCTTCTTTGACATTTAAGATGCATATATGTTCCACCTTCAGATGGTCTTTGAGCCTTGATCTTAACTGAGGCCCATCATGCACCTTACTCGACACATCTAGGAGTCAAGAAGATGTACGTAGATTTGTGACAATTGTATCATTGGGTAGGTATGAGGAGAGACATAGCTGATTATGTGGCATATTGCCTAGAGTGTCAACACGTGAAGGTAGATCACTAACATCCAACAGGTTTGTTGTAGTTGAACTTGGTTCCAGGGTGGAAATGGGACATTATATCCATAGATTTCATTGTTGGTTTACCTATGTCTTCGTATCAACATGATGCTATTATGGTCACCATTGATAGGTTGACCAAGATGAAACATTTATTACTGATCAGATCATCCTATACAACAGTGTCACTATCTTGTATCTATTGGCAAATGCATACTCCAATGAGAAATTGTAGGTGATTGAAGGTTTTGTCATTGATGACAACCTTGAAATCATATGATACTAGCAAGACAATTATACCAACAATAAAAAACTCTACTCTGACACACATAACATTGGCAATGAAAGAGAGGATACTGGCACCCAGACCGACATGAATTTTATTTGTAATATATTTTTTAATTAATTGTAAAATCATTGTAAGCCGACATGGCGAGTTGTAAGATGACTCATATATGTATGAGATCATTATAGAACATTTGGTAATGAAGGATAGGTGAAATAATGCAGACCTAATATGTGAATTTTAGGTTAAGGGTTTATGTATGCAATAGAGCTAAAACTGGTACTAGATCTGGCATAGCAGATACTATTTTGAAGCAGTACAAGACATTGGATTATTATAATCCATTTTTGTAAGTCAGTGTGACTTCCTTTTGTAATTGAGTAGTGAGCTCTAGGAAATTGGCCTTCCTGCATGTGTAGGCCCCTATTGTAATAGTAATATTCCCTTATTGGCTAGTAAGTGAATATTGTGGGTAACAAATCCCACCAAGGTTTTTCCCACACCGAGTTTCCTCGTTAAACTACTATTTTATGGTGTGCTTTTCATGTGGTTATTGTTTTTCTTGTTTACTGCATTACTTTTGATTTACTGGTACACTGTATTGACATGCTTTACATGTTTTAAATCAAGCAAATCCTTAAACCAGTTAGATAATGATTCACCCCCCCTCTCAGTATCTTTGGGAATCCTAACAATTGGTATCAGAGCTTGGTCCTCTATTCTCAGAAGTCTAACAGCTTGAGGAAGATCTTGACACCGATAGAGATGGAAAACTTGAAGAAATAATTGGAAACAACTCTCTCAGACTATGATGCAAAAAAGTTGAAGAATATCAAACTTGAAGATGATCTGAAGGCTACTCGAGATATCATTCAAGCACTTCAAGAAAATCTTACCATTGCAAGAAATAAGAGAAGAGAACTTTGTGAAAAATGTAGAATGAGAATGATGAAAAGGAAACTCTTAATGATCTGGTAAACAAGCTAAGACAAGAGATTAGTACAACACAGAATGAGATGCAGGATATGACTATGAGATTTTGTAAAGAAATTGAAGATAGGAAGAAGAACGAAGAAGACTTGGATAGAAGACTAAATGATGCTGGAAATGAGAACACAAGACTTAGTCATGAAAATGATATGCTGAAGACAAATTTAATGCACACACAAAATGACAGAACTAAACTCATAAAACAGAAAGGAATCTTGGAAAGTGAACTAACTACTGCAAATCATCACAAAGAAAAATTCAAGAAAAGTTTAGAAGAACTTGGTGACATGCTGAAGAATCAGAAACCTAATGGTGATACAAATGGGCTTGGCTTTGAAGTTGGTGAAAGCTCTGGTACTGCAAACAATCATGATCATAGGAAACCGGTAAGACAACCTACTGCTTACAAATTTAATGGCAAATGCTTTAACTGTAACAAGTATGGTCATAGAGAAAATCAGTGTAGATCTAGAAATTATCAGAACACTAATACACCCACTGATCAATGTTCTAAATGCAACAAAGTTGGTCATAATTCAGAAAATTGTAGAATGAATGTGAGATGTTATGTTTGTGGAAGATTTGGGCACTTATCCAATCAATGCAGAACACATACCAGCATAGGATATGGGAAAGCTATTTAGAAAAATAATGTGACTTGTTATGTTTGTAACAAGATTGGACACATTGCTAAATTTTGTAGAAGCAAAACCTCATCGGCAAATAACAAAGGTCCTAGTTTAAAAGTAAAGAAAAGGTTGAAGAGGTAAAACAAGAATTCTCAAAACAATGGATTAGAAAGTCAGATCAGAATGTTGATGTGAATACTCCTCCATCGACTGAACGTAGTAACACTCCACCGGCAAGAGACTCTTCATCTAACTGAAGGAAAATCCTTTGAGGGATTAGCAACTAAATGAGAAACATGCTATTATTCCCTTGGTTGATGGTAAGAAGTTGAAATTACTTCTATACCGGTAGATAAGTTAAGTCATTACTTAAACTGGCACGCATTAAATGTGGTAGTTGGAGATAATGACATTATAAAGCAAGTGTTTTGGCTCCATTTTCATTCACCGAGCATTCAAACCTTCGAGAGAGCTAAAATTTCCAAGTGAAGGCACCCTTAGCGAAGAAATTTCTCAAGCAATCATTCCTTAAGGTAGATAAAGGTATTTATAACCATGGCTTCTTCATCTACTCCTGAATTCATTGCAAACCCTACTGTTGCTGAGGTAGTTAAGCACCCTAGACCTATTTTTCAGCTAGTTCCTGAAATTGCTAAGAAAGATGATAGCATCGGTGCATTCTCCCAAATTCCTAAAGGAGTAGTTTATGCTGAAGACCCTAGAATATATATACATTGTCATATAGAAGAATTGGGTAATGATGAATTAAAAAGCATGTATAAATCTGAAATTTGTGATGAATCTGGAAATGTCAAAACTGAACATAAGATAATAGAAACCCTAGGTTTTACAAAAATTCTTAGTATCCCAGATTTTCCCAAGGATATCATAAGAATTGTTCTAAGGAGGGTTCATGGTGAATTCTTTTGGTTGGACTCTATTCACAAGATTACTAAGGAAGTTGTCAAAGTTGTAACAGGGCTACCTTTCACCAGTAACAGACCTAACAAAACCAAGAAAGTCTCAAATGACACAGTGATAGACCTAACTGGTGCAACATTTGACAAGAGCTCACTAAGGGTAAATGATGTAATAGATATAAATGTCAAATTTATTAGTATGATCTTAGGCTACAAAACTACACATGCAAATAGGTTAAACTCAGTCTGTAGCCTATGCATTAAAAGTGCCTATGATATGGTAAAAGATAATGCAAGAATAGATGTGTGTGAATGTCTTAAAGATGAACTGATTGATAATTTGGGAAAGATAAAGAAAGACAAAAAGGGAACATTCAGATTTGGTAACCTACTTGTTTGTCTGATGCTGTACATAACCAAACAAGTACCCAGTATTGGTATTAGAAATTTTGGTTTTGATATACCGGTAGGCAAACAATTGTTGGATTTACTGAACAACATGGGAGAGAACAAGGAAAAGAACATAAATGAGTATTTTCAGGCATTGAAGGCCCGAATGAAAACTAGAGTTAGATTGTCACAAGCAAGTGTGGACAAATATAACGATGAAATCTGTTTTGTAATAAAGAAGGATGAAATTTGGATGGAGGCAGTTATTCCTAGAACCATCTGGGTAACTGAAATGGGGTATGAAATTGATGACAACAGAATAGAAACTTATGCAAAAGCCCTCCTAGAAGCTCCAAAGGAACCTAAAGAAAATGTTTTTGGTAGTGTTGAAATAATAGAAAGCCAAATTCAATCAAGAAAAAGGGTTAAGAAGGTTGAGGCAACTGTTAGAAAAGGAACCCGATAGGAAAAAGCTATCAAGGAAGATGTATTAAGACAAACTAGTATTAAGGAGAATGAACTGGAAGAACTTCAACCAGAAGTTCATCTGTCACCGGTTGCAACTTCCTCTAGGAGTGACATACCGACTAAATTCAAAAGAGTTGAAAGAAAGAGAAAAAATTCAGCGATACCCTCACCTTCTCGTAGAAAAACAAGACAAAAGCAACAAGCAGTGAGACCCCCAACAAAGAAACTAACTCCAAAGAAAAAGAAGATGACCCCTAAGAAGAAGACTCAACAAACTATTGCTCCCATTGATAAACTTCTCAATGAAATAACAGAGTATGGAAAGCTGAAAAATATTAACAAATTATATGACACACTATTGGCTAATGACAAGGAGAAAGTAGAGAACAGTGTAATCCTACACTTAGATATTTACAAGAAATTTTTGATGCAAGTTGTTGATGCAATACCGACAGATCTGTATAATAGACTAGAAGCTAGAAGGCTAGCTATTGTTGAGCTTGATAAGAAAATAAAGATTGAAAAACTACTTGCTATACATCTCGTCAACTCACCTGAAGAGATAGATCAATTGATCTCTGAGGCTAACTGGTCAGTATTTTCAACTGCTCACCAGCATGTAGCACTGATGGCAGGTAGAGTGAATGAGGTAATAGAAGAAATAGCTGATGCATGGGATATATTCCTTGTAGAGAAGGAGAAATAGGAAGAGTATCGAAGCCCTAAGCCCATTAAGGTATATCAAAAGGATAAGGGAAAAGGTAAGGTTGGTAGACCACCTAGTATAAAAATAACAAACAACTTATCCCCACCGCCTCTAGATACTCCATCGGTAGTTACTACTGACATTCAATCAGCTAATGAGAGTATGGACACATCACATGAGGATACAAATCCTGATTTTAAGGTGTTATATACAATTAACATTGACACTCAGAAAGTCAATATTGTGGTGGATAAAGAATCAACTGGGAAATCAGATGTGGCAACAGAGCCACCGATAGAAAACATTACAGTGACCCCGGACACTAGAAAGGCAAAAACCACAGATGTACATAATGATTCATCTACTGAGCCACTAGCAATAGGCAACACAGAAGAAAAACTGGTAGTGAACAACACTAAGAAACATGCAGAGCAACAAGCTCCCTCACAAGACAGAGTTCTTGCAAAGACAGTGCCACCGGCAACAACTGAGAAACCCAAACCTTTGCTTAGAGAAATGCAAACACAAACTGACCTACCAGAGGTCAGTACAAGCAAAGAAGTTACTCACACCGGTGGAATACATATTGTTGGTTCTTCCATGACAAAATTTAGACCAACAAATGTGACAAAAGTTCTATTGGATTCAATCAAGAAAATAACCGAGTGGAGTGCACAAGCATACAAAGATATTGATGATACAATCCCAATTTTGAAAATGATAGCACCCAAGTGTAATGTGGATAACAACGATTATTTAAATCAACTTGACACATTGTCTAAGTATACTACTGACAACATTGTGACAGTTGAATAAATAAATGAGGAAACATTCAAAGACAAAATTGAGAAAGAAAAACATAAATTCTTTGAAGAGGAAATAAATAAGTGCATGAGACAATTTGACACTCTTTTACGGGCACTATGTAAAACACTAAAAGAATTTAAAAAGTTGTACAGAGATACATGCAAAACAAACTTTTTGACAGTAGATATAGACAAGAAGATCAGTATGGTACAGGAAGAAATAAATAAAATAGCTAATAATCTCATTAATTCATCTGAACCATTATCAGTTTTTGAGCAGAAAATAACAGGTTTTGAGGAGGAACTTCAAAAATTTGAAAGAGAGAAGGAAAGAATAAAAGGAAAGGCAAAAGATCTGAAATGGAGACTTAGTCCAAAATTGGACTACCTCGCCTCCTTGAGAAAAGAGATATTTGAGGCATTGGTTCAAGGACAGAAGACACCGGAACAACAAATGCAATACCTCACTGGTACAATTCAAAGGACAAAGGCCGCATTAAAGGATAGTGAACGATTCACTGAGAGCCTGAATTTGGTATTGGTAGACCTTTTTTAGATTGTAACCAACCGGTTACAGGGATGAAGTTGGAAACCACACTCAGTTGACACTTTGACAACCTTTGTCATTGATGCCAAAGGGGGAGTAGTGGTAATGAGAAAAATGACTAGCAGAAAAAAATGATTAGCAGAAGACACCATCAGCTTAGGGGGAGCACATATGTTTGGTACACAGTTTTTGGTAAGACAATTTTGGCAGATTCTTTTTGGATGACACTTTTTGGAGCTGTGTCATGAGTGTTGCCATCAATGCCAAAGGGGGAGATTGTTGGCAAATGCACACTCCAATGAGAAATTGTAGGTGATTGAAGGTTTTGTCATTGATGGCAACCTTGCAATCATATGATACTGGCAAGACAATTATACCGGCAATGACAAACTCTACTCTGACACACAAAACACCGGCAATGAAAGAGAGGATACCGACACCCAGGCCGACAGGAATTTTATTTGTAATATATTTTGTAATTAATTGTAAAATCATTGTAAGCTAACATGGTGAGTTGTAAGATGACTCATATATGTATGAGATCATTATAGAACATTTGGTAATGAAGGATAGGTGAAATAATGTAGACCTAATATGTGAATTTTAGGTTGAGGGTTTATGTATGCAGTAAAGATAAAACCGGTATTGGATCTGGCATAGCAGATGCTATTTTGAAGCAATACAAGACATTGGATTATTATAATCCATTTTTGTAAGTTAGTGTGACTTCCTTTTGTAATTGAGCAGTGAGCTCTAGGAACTTGGCCTTCCTGCATGTGCAAGCTCCTATTGTAACAGTAATATTCCCTTATTGGCCAGTAAGTGAATATTGTGGGTCACAAATCCCACCGAGGTTTTTCCCACACCGGGTTTCCTCATTAAACTACTTTGTTATGGCATGCTCTTCATGTGGTTATTGTTTTTCTTGTTTACTGTATTACTTTTGATTTACCGGTACACTGTATTGACATGCTTTACATGTTTTAAATCAAGCAAATCCTTAAACCGGTTAGATACTGATTCACCCCCCCCTCTTAGTATCTTTGGGAATCCTAACAGTATCTTCATGGAGCATATTGTGAGGTTGCATGGTATTCCTCGATGGATCATTTCAGATCATGATCTAGTGTTCACCTTAGCATTGTGGACGGCTCTTCAGCATGATTTGGGAGCACAACTGAACTTTAGTTAGGCATATCATCTAGAGACAAATGGTCAGACATAGAAATTGAATAAGGTGTTGGAGGATATGTTGAGGATGTATGTCATGGATCAACAGTCTAGATGGGAGGAGTACATTCATTTAGTAGAGTTTTCCTATAATAATGGGTATCATAGTTTGATTGGCATACCTCCTTTCCAGACATTATATGGTAGGCCTTGCCATACACCCTTGAGTTGGGATAGATTGGGGGATAGAGTACTACTTGGTTCAGAGATGTTGCTGGACATGGACCAACAAGTGATGCATATCAGAGAGCATTTGGTAGTGACACAGGTTAGACAAAAGAAATATACAGATGCTCACCATGTGGACAGGCAGTTTACGGTTGGGGATAAGGTGTTGTTGAGAGTGCGTCCGCGAAAGAGTCTGATCCATTAAGGAAAAGGCTCTAAGTTGGTGCCTTGATTTGTAGGACCTTTTGAGATTTTGGAGTGGATTGGTCCTATAGCATATCACCTTGCCTTGCCACCTAGCTTGTCCCATATCCATGATGTATATCATGTGTTTGTTTTGAGGCTCTATCATCCTGATGCATGTCGAGGACGAGAAACTTTCTCTGGAGCCCGTGTGTATTCTTTAGCATTGAGGGTTGACCCTCAGGGGTTGGGTCGTGGAGCAGGTAAGGGTCCAATGGGACCCAAGTGTGTTGGCATTTGCATGAAGATTGCATTAATGATATGTTATGTTGTCATTGATGTCAATTGAACTGGTAATAATGATATTACTGATATTAATGATATTGTTGATATTGTTGATATTGTCTTGTAACCAGTAGGAAGAACTTTGTGAAGGTTATTATAAACCGGTATGTAAGTTGAACTGATAAGCTGAGTATAAGTTTAAACCCTTTCTATGTTATTTAATTAGTAAACCCTCAATTGTTTTTTCTAAACCCTAACCAATTAAGGTTGTTGAATTGGTTATGTTGGTTTATGATCTGATGTTGAGCAGTAATGATGGTGACATGTAAGGTCATTGTATGAAGACAAGTTCAAATGTTTTGGTGCGTTTGTTTGTTGGTCTAGGGAATGAGAAAAGTGTATTGCATCTAATGCAAAGCATCTGATGAGTTATTGAGCTCGATGAAGTAGTAATCAAGGAGCGGTTGAGGTTTTCTTGATTGATGTGTAGAGTTTGCTATGAATTCCAATGGTCATGCTTGTATCGATTTGTTTGTAATCTCGATGAGAAGGTTAGATCTATGTTATGTTATCGACCTAATTGATTTGTATTTAAGGTCGATGAAGTTGTTTTATTTTGGTGTTGGCAAGAGTTAGTAAAAATTAGTTGAGTGTGTGGTTGCCGAACCGGAGAATGAGTCTGTAGTTTGAGTAAAGATAGATAGAAGCTTAAATGGATCTAATCAAGCAAATGTAGTGCTATTAAAACATATCAAGAAACTCCTATTGTCTTCTAACAATCACAACATATTTGAAATCCCCTAATTGGATAAGATCTAACAAGCTTGGTTACTTATTAAATCCTCTAGCAAGGTGGTCCATTAGATTGGATTCTCAAATCCTCTACCAAGGTTACTCCTTACAGGGTATTTTCTTCTAACAAGGCATTTGTAGTCAATCCCTTAACCGGGTGATTCCTAACAGGATCAGTTCTTAACAAAACTTTTTGTAAAAGCTTTAATAGGCTTGGCTCCTAACAGGGCAAAATTTAGAAGGGTTCAAATATTTTCTTGTGAGTTCCATCTCATCGTGGTTTTTACCTATTTGGGTTTTCCACATATAAATACTTGTGTCAAGTGGTGAATGTTTTTATGGTTATGATCTTATTGTTTATTTGATTTAACTATTTCTGATAAGACATGATAACTAGAAGCATTGAGAAATGAAGTATGTTGACATTTGATAAAGCATTTGGATGTTTACAAAGTTTGATGTTGTTTATAGTTAAGTTGTTGTAACAATCAACCGGTATTCTTATGAGTATTGATCTTGACAGTGGTATTTCATTGATAAGTTTACTTTGAGTGGTTGAGTTTAAAGTTTGTATCAGTTTTTCTATTTACTAATTCACCCCCACTCTCAGTAATCTATCAAAGTTGTACCCCTATTTGTTCTCAGGCTTCCAAGAGTAAGCCTAGGCAAAGCGGGGGGAGGATGTAGTGTCCCTCCTAGATTTACAGTTTGATTCATGATTTGATAGACTTATCTAGACTTATGATGATATTTTGATGATGATTATGGCTTTATTCCTATTCAGTAGACATTTATGATGCTATATGGACATATGATATATTTATGACTTTTGATGATCTATGTGATGGGTGACATGTTATGATTACTCGATGGATGGTATTTCTTGATAGAAATACGTATTCAATATTCTTATGTGATTCATATGATTTCATGATATATGATGATGATACTAACCCTACTTCATGATGATAATTTTATGAGATGTGTTTGTATTGGGTGACTCCCTTCATGAAAGAGATGATGCCTTATCACTCATCGCGAGCATGATAAGGTGTTGTGATTCTCTTTCACTTTCCTGCTACTATGATGTTGTATATATATATATATATATGCTCTTTTGTGTTTATCGGTGGATGCAGGTTTGCAAGTACCAAACATCGAATCCACCTGGTCTCACAGGTCTGAGTGTGTCCTAATCCCAATCGCTGTTATTGGAGATGACTTGGTTTTCCCTCACTTACTCATGATCTAGTATGCTCACCCTATCAGTCTTGTCGGTTGTAAGTGTTGTCATGTCTTGAGTTGATATCTCATTTTATCTTTGTGTGGTTGGTTATGTGTGTGTATGGTTTATCTTGAATTGGATTAATTATCCTATGGCTGGATAATGTTCATTTAATTTATTAGTTAATGATGAGTAATAATTAATAAAGTTATAATTAATTATTAATTAATAGATATATGATTTAGTATTATTGAATTTATTAAGGTTTGATTTATTAATTAATTGTTTTACTTTGGATTTAATTGATTTATTGGCTATTATTTTATTTAATTATTTTTATCCTTTTGATTTATTGTTGATTGATTAATCTTAATTTATTTTAGAAATATTTATAAAGTTGATTTTGATTAATAAATAATTATAAAAGTATAAAGACTATTTTTATTCCTACACCTCTAAAAAAGTAATAATATTAATATATTGTACTATGCATGGGAGGTGTAAAAATAAATAAAGTTAATTCTACCTACCCTCTTATTTGATTGGGAAAATTTAGATTTGTTTGTAGAAAATATAATAAATATTCTTACCTTGGAACTATACACGGTAGATAAGAAATATTATTTTTATGGATTTATTTGATTGGTTGAGAGTTTTTGTTGGAGATATTTTTATTTGGCTTGATGTAGTTGTTTGGGGGTTACCAGTAGGAACTATTTTGGATTTTGGATCCATGTTTTTGATTTGGATTGAAGATTTTTGGAGTGATTTTGGGTTCAACATTTATTCTTCCTCGATTCAACTCTTTTTGATTGCGATTTGAAGGTCGGTGGATTTTTTATTTTTACATTAATGTTTTTAGAGAATGCTTCCTTCCTGAGAAAATGTGTTTTCCATTCCTGCAACTCAAAGATTGTTTGGGGATTAGTTTATTTTGGTTTGATAAGGGCATAGTTAGATTTGTAGGGAAAGATTGATTCTCTTTTGTGAATTGTTATTGTGAATCTTCTTTGTGAAATTTCCTCGAGTTTGTTTTCTACGAATGTTACATCCCTGAAATGTTGTTAAAATAAAAATGGATCACATGCATATGAATGTTAAGGTTTCTAGTATGTTCTAAGAGCGTTTTGGATATCTGTTTGTGTATTGTTCTCTTGTGAACTCCTAGTTGAGATATGAGTTGTTTTCTCTAATTTGAATGTGCCGATTGCATTATAAGAGATCCCGAAGCTCACAATGAGGTGTCCATGTCATTTTTAGGCATTTTTAATCTTGTTGTTGGAGTATTGGAAGGTTTGAATTTTTTTGGTTCAGTTCTTTTGGCTTATGTAGAGATTAGGTGCTCTCCTTTGCTCTTTGGATCTAAAATGCAGTTTTAGCCAAAATGCTTACCCATTGAGTTGCAAAATAATTTATGTGAGTTTAATTTGATGTATAAACCTTGTGTACACCTCTTCTGATACTTATCCAACCTCCTAGTCATGCCCACGAGGTCATTTTTGTCTCCTGACTTAATCCAGTTGGCTACTTTACCTTGAAGATCCTTCAAACTCGAGTTATTGCATACTTTACCAGAAATGCCACCAAACCAACCAAAAACACCACCAAACCAACCAGTAAAACCACCCTATCTACCAATAAAGCTGCTCTGCATACCTGAAATGCCATTGTTCATACTTAGAGAGCTGACAAACTAACCATGAGAGCTAACCTACAGACTGAGAAAGCTGACCTATTTATCTAGAACATTGACCAATGGACCAGAAATGCTATGAAATGTAACCATAAATGCTATTCTAGGTACCAAAAATTCCACCCTATAAACTAGGAATGCCACTGTGCATACCAAGAGAGCTAAACTGGTCCAAAATGCCCAGAAAGGTCAATTTTGGTGCTGTAAAGCCCTAGTTTGGATTGTGTGATGTTTCTAGAGTCATGTGAAGTCTATGTTAATTAATTTTAATTAGTTAATGATGTTATATGATGTTTCATGATGTATTTTTTTCTTCGGTATATGGGATCATGCCCTACCATTGAGGAGTTTCCTTATGCAAAAGTTTGCTCCAACAAGAGGTTCTTGCCTTGTTGTTTGAGGATTGTTTCTATGACTCCAGTGGGAAGTTTTGTACCTCACTATTGAGGATTTGCAGTATTTTATAATGTGCTTATGTTTCATGTTCTTGCTTTGGTACTATGACTATGAGGTATTTGTGAAGGCCTTATGCTTGTAATGGTTCATATGTATGCTTTATGTGCAGTATGTGCTCAATGATGTCATATATTCTTGAAGACCTCTTTGTGAGTATTATTTCATGTGTTGTGATGTCATTTTATGTGTTACCCTATAGCTTGGCATATTATTAGGGGGAATGGGCTTCCTTGTGATGACCAGGGTCACGTGAGTTAGGTTTCTTGGCACCTAGACCACCAATGCACAATGGGAGTTTTCCTCTTTATAATTTAGTGATAACTTGTAATAATTGATTGGGTTTGTGTTTCACCTAATAAGATAATTCTATATGGTTGGGCCATATGAAATGGAAATCTAATATCCCTTGTACTCACATAGGTTGAGATGGCTCCACATGTCTGTTAAGGGATTGTTTTCACCCTTCTTTTGTCAGGGTACCTTGTATGACTATTAGGAGTATGGATTGCTCCTCTTTGTGAGGATATCATACATGTATACTATGGGTGCATAATTACCTTCTTTGTGAGGCTAGCAGGTAGGAGCGTGACTAGGAAGGATGTCCATATTCCCTTCTATATGAGGACAACATGTGATGACACTTCATTCCTACATGTGACCATGTCCATATGCCTTGATTTTATTGTATGCATATGGAAGAGTCTATTGTTGATCTCAGCCTTGTGAAGTTATGTGATTATTGTTATGTTGAGTTCATTATGTGCTTTGTTGAGTCCCATGGCTGGTAGGTGTCATCCTAGGTCATGAGTGAGTGTTGGAACCCCATGTCATCTCCTAGAATGGGGGGTGGCTCCTATTTGGTTCCACATGGTCGGGTGGTTTGATGCCTTCTCCCATTGGGATATTCTTCATTAGAGTTGTGTGCATGGATGCAAATTCTATTGCTCTTCATTATGTGAGAAGACTTGTAGCTGATTCTATGTATTTTATTACACATCCATTCATTATGGCATAGTATTAAGGAAAGGATCATGTACCTTGAAAAAGTGAATCTATGTAATGTGACATTGTATGACTAGAAATTGTATGTAATAAGTATGATATTATTGAATGTGACAAGAGTTGTCCTATTGTATGTTTAAATAAGTTTATGTATGATTCTTAGATGGAATATGTACTTTGATTAGATATCATGGATGTATGGTAATGTGATTGTATATGAAAGTAATCCAAATGCTATGCTTAAGATTCCTAGATCTATGGTAGTCTTAATGGAAGTAATGATTTTTTATGGAATTAGTGACGTGCTGTTAAGAAGGATATGTATTAGATTTATGATGATAGAATGAGTGAATTATATGGATTTAGGAACATTTGGTATTGGTGCTTAAAATGAACCTAGACTACAGCATGCTACTCTTAAGTAGTGACGTTGAGATACCCTAGGGGAAAGATGATATGATATGTTATTCCATTTAGGTAAATTGTGTTATGATGTGTTATGTAATGTGGTAATTAAAAATAAGATGCAATGTGTAATGATGCATTTAGTAGATGATGTATATGATATGCATTAGATTAATGTTATAGACATATGTGTTGTTTAGTAGATGTGCTTTAAATTTCATTTTCTCTATTTGTAGTTAGATTAAGTGTATTTGTCTAGGGTATTTTGGTGGGCATTACACTACCTTTGAGTACCTTAGAGATAAAATAGGGGTAAAACCCCTACTCAAGAAAAACTAGGATGTAGGAGATGCATCAATCTAGTGGACTTAATGAAAAATTTTCACCGTGGATTGATGAAATGGTGGCTACTCCGCAGGGGGAGCAACTTGGATGATTTTGCAGACATGTTGAAGACAACAGTAGAAAATTTGATGACTGGTGATGCATATGCACCTTTGGCGTTTCTGTCAAAGGGGGAGAAGATATTTATTAGCCTAAGGGGGAGAAGAACTATAAGAGAAAGGTAGAGAAGTAATATGATCTAGAAGTGAAGAAATTGAGCAGGTGAAGGAGTGATACTGATAGATGATGTTTAGCAGAAGTGTGAAGTGCAACAAAGAAGTTCCAGATATGAGAATCATGATTTTAGTTGAAAATTATGGTGTTTATATTTGTGTTTCCATCAATGCCAAAGGGGGAGAATGTTGGCATGTTTGGCATAGCTGATGTAGATGAATAACGATGACTGAATCGGTAAAGGACTATTTGTGATGATATTGTGATGAAGAGATTGAGATTGAATGATTGGATGACTTTGATTAGTTATTTGTGTTGTCATTGATGGCAAATGATGTCTACTATGTTGTATTTTGTCATCTTAGTCTTTTTGGTCTACTAGAAATGCCTTACCGGTATTGAGGATAGTGAACTAAGAATTGAGACCTCAACTGGTAAACGAGGAAATGTTTTGATTGATTTTGATGATTGGTGATGATTCAAGTGTTGTGGTTTGGAATATGAGTTTGTATCATTGTAATATGTATCTGATTGAAACTACATCATGTTTTGGTTATCGAAAGTCATGTTTATGATTTTTGTTATATTTTTGCTAGGGTTTAAGGATTGGTAAAGAATTCTCTTAACCAGTAATGATTTTTGGTTTCGTAGTGATCTAAATCAAGTTCATATGTTGGTGATGATGTGGCACAACCCACATGAAGTGTTCGAATTATGTTTTGGTGGGATCAAGATGGAATTTATTGGGAATGTACAAAATGCTTAGCAGGATGAGCTAAGGGTTTGAATTTGTATTAAATAGAGTTGTTGTGACAAGTTACAATCACTCAACGGTTGATATTGATTTGTAATTGATTGTAATGATCCATATGATGATATGTAATGAGTTGTAAAGATCTGTAATCATCTATGATGTAAGTCTTAGGGTTTTGTAACTGACTAAGTTGAAAAGGTTATTTAGGTTGGTATAGTTGATCTTTGTTGTGTCAATGGTTTTGAGAAGTGTGTGAAGCTGAACCAGAGTGTGAGAGATCTACCATAGAAACAAGATCCGATCAAGCAAGCAGTTAAGTGTTATACCTAGATCATTCACTGTTGTTCTCAAACAATTGTAGCAGGTAAAATCTCTTAACTAGGTAGGTCATAACATAGCTATATTGTAAATCCCTTAACCGGGTAGCTTAGCATTGGAATGTTAAATCCTCTTACAAGGTTGATCCTAATAGGCATAGCTCCTAATAGGGCTCATTATCTAAATCCCTTAACCAAGTGACTCCTAACAGGGCATCATTGTAAGCTTCTAACCAGGCTGGGCTCCTAACAAGGCACATTCTAAAAGAGTGCAAAATATTTGTGGGTACCAATTCTCACTGTGGTTTTTCCCTATTTGGGTTTCCATGTGAAAAACATGGTGTTCATATGGTGAATGTTGTTATGCGTTGTTATGTTTATTTTTAGTTAATGCATGGTAAATGAACACTTAATATGCAAATATGATAAATCAGTTTAGCAGATGATTATCAGTGATTACCGGTATTGGTAAAGAGTTTATTGCCTATTTATGATTGATTTGGTTAAGTTTTATAAGGTTGAGTTTTAAGTTTGAAATTGTTGTTAATATTGACTCACCCCCCTCTTAGTATTAACTGGATCCTCTAAAGATTAACAGTCAAACACAACCCCAACAAGTAGCTCATTTCCCCCTCGTTTTCTTTTTCTTTTTAAAGAGACATAAATAGGATCTTTTTCTCCCAAAGCTTGAAGATAGAGAATGTCATCTTATTGAAATAAATAGTACTTCAAGGTTTTCACCAAATGTACCTACACACAAGAAGAATAACATGACTAGCTAATTTATCATCTCCTAGACATATATTTTCTCACAAACCACCCTCAAGATAGAAGGTCACTTAAAAATTTCAAGTTTACACTCACACCATACCAAAAAATGTATATAATTGTTTCATTTTACTCGCACCCTTACAATACATTTTTTAATAAAACCAATGGTTTTTTGCAATATATGAATCTTCTTCAAGATTGAAATTAAGGAGAGAGGAGAATATCTCTCTCCAATTACAACCCAATATAATAAAACTCAAACACATTGATATAGAAAACACCCCAAAATCGCCCAAACTATGAAATCCCCAAACACAACACTAAACTTTCTTTTTAGTCATACCATTTCAAAATTTCACAAACACGCAACTAAAAATTTAATAATCAAACTATTATAGACATAAAATTCAATAACAAATAAACCTTTTGAATAATTGAGAGCCTATCTCTCCAAGAACCCAATAAAATAACCTCATTTCTCTATCTTTGAATGTGGAGATGACACTTGTCATCTCCACATGAGATCTTGCACCAAACCTGAAACCCACAACTTAATGACACCTAGTATGATGAAAATAGCTTTGATACCAATAGGGCAAACATTGGGGGGGGGGGGGGGTGAATTAGTTGTCGAAAAAACTTTCACAACTTAAACTTATTCTTAGATCTTATAATTAAACATGAAAGCATAAATTACCAGCACATCAAGAAAACACATAACACCAAGATTTTTGACGTGGAAAACCTGGTCAAGCAAAAAACCATGGTGGGGATGAACCCACAAAATAGGAATACTCTGTTAGAAGTATTACAATGAGGAATGCACATGCATTCAAGAACACCACCTAGAGTTAAATGCTCAAAACAAAAAGAAGAAGGCTCACTGCCTATACAAACAATGTCAGATCACATCTGGAAATCATGTACTAAGAAATAACATCTCCTTAATGCTTGGTTTAGTACCATTGAAGCACAAGACAAATTTCCTCTTCACACTTCTTCTCTTCCTTTTAAATATTTATACATTCAATGCACATACATACTCACTCTTATTCACAACCACATATCCACACTCAAATACAAAGATATTAAATTTATTTATACATGGCATCAACCTTGGAAAAATCAACAAGGTTGGCTCAACACTCATCACCTAATTACAAAAATATAACCATATCCAACACAATATAATATGTGTACCAAGCAATGTTGAACAAGACATAGCATGGACCCAAATCTATCACCTCAAACACGTTACACCTCCAAAAATTTCACCTTGACCATCCACAACATGCTACAAGCGTCTAGTCGACCAAGAACATGAAGAACACTAATGCACCGAAGAAAAATCATCAATTATGAGCTCAATAATCAACATGGACCACCAACACAAAAGGCACATGATCCAAAAACATTCACAAGCATCATGAATTACCACCACAACATTTGAACAAACACAAATTACTAGAATCATCAGCATCATCATACCAAACTTCAAGAAGACTAATTGCAATGACTATCAACCTTGAAAAATCACTTGCAGAGCTCTAAACCACAAACCACTTGAATTGAGCACACATATCAATATCCCAAAACATTCCTCCAAATCCGTAGATCAAGATATTACAATGCAAAGCAATGCAGATCAAAATATTGATACTCTATCATCATTAAACAACTGAAAAACCATCCACAACTTAGAAATTCATAACTCAATCAAATCTTCATGCAGACCTCTGAAACTTGCACTGAATCAACAATAGATAACCCTCTACAAACCCTTTAATCTGCAAACTTTGATCTTCATCATGTTGAACAAACTACCTCACTGAACTTCATTACATCATTGCCATAGACAAAGAAATATGTTGACATCAATGACAACACATGCCTCAGATATCTCTCAAGCACATAATTGTAGCATACTTCCAACAATCTCCCAAAATAGGCTCCTTTGGAACCCTCTCAAGTGTCTCTACTTAGGACATTCCCTTCTAAGAGGTACCTCCATGTGTCCACCCAAAAGGATGAGTCATAGATATCTTACCTTTATGTTAATAATCTAATAATAAACTTGAGGATGGGATGGTGTGGTGAAACCTCACCCAACCACATCCTAACAACTTTCAAATTTTGTCACTTATAAGAAATTAAAAATTTAGAATTTAATAGTTTAAATTTTTAAATAAAGTTTAACATTCCAAATTGATCCTAACTACTAGTCTTATGACTTAGGACTTTAAAATTGACTAAATAAAATGAAAATGCCCACTTAAAGCCACTTTAGAACATCAAGAAAGTAAACTCAAAATTAAACACTTAAATGACCACTCCCTTCAACATATGACCCACTTAACACAAATTAAATACAATTATTGATTTCACACATGGACATGTCATAGTCCCATGTCACATGAAAAACTAAATTTTTATCACAAATAAAATTAACATTACATTTGTTTATGTATAGATTTGTCCCTTTTGAAAAGATAATTCAAAACTCTATATGCCTTTTTGCTAGAGACAAATATGCAACAAACAGTTGGAGATATTGCTAATTAAATTAGAAATTTTCCTCTTAATTTTGGAGTACAACTCCCTCTTATGATATCATTGAATTTTTGGGGGTATGCTTTTAATGAGAACCAAGAAAGGGAAACACATAAAAAGAAAAAAAAGATATGAACATGATTGATAATAACACAAAATAAGTCACTCAAAGTTAACCCACTCATCACACATGATAAAATGGTTATAAGAAACTAACAAATATCCTTTTCAAATGATGTAAAAACATCAAGACTCAAATTTTTGTAAACACATACATCCATAATATAATAGGTAGATGAATTAAAATAACTAATTTTAAATCTCAAAGTAAATTCTAACCAGGAGAACATGCATGAATACAAAGCTTCAAACAATTCCTTATTCTTAGAATCAAATTTGAAATCACAAAGTCTCCATTTTCTATGCATATAGAATTATGCTTCTAAAAAGAAAACATTGTCACTTTTCATAACTAATTTAAAATCACCACAATGATGTTAATTGATCATGTCTCACTCATGCATCAAAGTACAAGAGGGATCCATCTGCCTTCTCTCTTCTACCTATAGCCATATATATCAAATAAAGTAACTTCCTAAAATAAATATTTTTTTGGAAAGAATTGTTTTTACAAAAGAAAACTGAAAGCTACCTTAAAGTACATGTGACATTACATGAGTTCATGATTCAAAGCTAAAATTTAGAAAATTAATTAAACTATCCTAACCAACACTTAAATGGTAGGAGGAATAGGGTTTCTTCACATGTTGAGCTCTCTTTGAAGGAAAGAATCATGCATTTTGGATTTTCCCTCTTCTTCCTTAAGCATCAGGATCACCTTCATGTATTCAACACAACTCCATTTGCATCACCAACCTAAGTCTATCAACCCGGCTAGTATGTCTTCTTGTGGATTTTCAGTAAATTTTGTATCTGGTTGCATTATTGATGCAGGTTTGTCTCCTTGAAACAACATCTTTTCACACTGAATTTGCTAAGCTAATTGCTCAAATTTCTAGCTGCAATAATTTCCTCCTATAATTAGTGGTCTAGATTATCAGCTTGCCTTTCTATCTTTCCCAACGATGTCATTATCTCCCTATATCCTGCAAAACAAGTTTGTTTCTTCCATGCAAGAGCATATAACCCAAGGAAAATATCTCCTTGCTCATTCTCTAGCCAATTAAAATTAGGGTTGATTACAAGAAATTGATTATTATGGGACATAACCATTATGAGAAGATTAACTCATACTGAATTATTTTGATATGTTACTTTGGGCAACTTCAATGTTCATAATGAGAAAGTGAAACATATTAAATGCCTTCTACAAGAAATTACATCATTAAATGATATAAATCATGCCATTACCTTTGCATGTCTTTCACCATTTAATTAGCCATTACAAATACATACATGAAAATCTTCATCAGATTAGGTCTTGTGAAGAGCATAATGCATGGTGGCCGGTGGATAAATATTTCAAGGCACAGTTCCAAAGTCCCTAGATCCTCTAATATTGTAATGCCCTACTAGGAACCCCAAAGGAAAACCAACAACTAAGGGTGAATTTTTTTTTATATTTTTTAAAGTATAAATCATATTAAGTGCATTAATTACTACAATAGCACAATAATAACACAAGCGAAAGACATACACCAAAATTCCTAAAGGGTTACCAACGAAGAATTCAACTAAAAGTTAAATTCCACAATTACGATTAATCCTATTAACCATCAATACTCAAAGAGCATAATAAACCATATACAATAACATATTACTCCATTTAAAGATTGAAAGAGTAACAATATAATTTTCTCTTAAATTAAGCATTTAGACCAATCATATAGAAAGCCGATAAATAACATCCAAATCTTAGGATTACATTGATCTTAAAATACACGGCTTCCAATAATACATTCAAAGTTAACAACTTTCTCAAATACAAGGTTACATAAATTCATTGATACAATTGACCACATAGGTCTCCAATATAATAATAATCTTCTAAATGAGGTAGAGTATGAGTCACTAACCACAGGAACACCTACGAAGAAAATCCTCACAAGAAGGTATGAACAAGAAAATCCGATGGGAAGTGGCAATACCACCCGACCATGTAATACCAAATTGGAATCACCCCACTGTGCTAGGAGATAGCAGAGGACCCTCAAACAAGCAAATCATGAAATGGACGACATAGCATACGACTCCATGATAGTACAATATGACTCCACAATATTCCAAGTGTCTCAACATCATAGTTTTCAAGTGACTCGACATCACAATACACTAGTGACCCTAAAGAGAGAGTGTCATCACATAGCTTATGATGGTTACCCTAGGTAGGTCTCCATAGGTCCCAGCCCCCATCCTGGGTTATCCTGGTAACCTTTTCTTGAACCTCAGGATCCATCTAAGTCTCATGCGGACCCTACCAACCTTTCGTGAAGACAAGGTGGTTGGTTTGCCATTCTAGGCCTTCCCACTACATCTTGAGCCTATACGAGCACTCAACCATGCATGGGGTACAATATCTTATATAATGTTATAAACTACCCACCCCCTAATCAATTATTAGGTTATCACTTATTAACTGACTTTCGAGGGGTTATCCTGCCATCCACTTCGGGCGCGGCCCCCACTCAAAAGCCACTCTCTCATAGGACACTAACAAACATGCTCACTCTATGAGGACCCTATGGCGAAACAGACAACCATAACACCACTATCCAAAACCAAGTGTTGAAAAAAAGGACATACTAACTCTTGGTTAACCATAAGGAAAAACACTACATGGTTAAGGCGACGAGGTCATCATACATCACTTGATCAAAAGTTACCAAATACACCAAAACAGGACAACTAACAAGATGAGAAATAACCATTGATAATACTCTTTCCAAGGAAAGCTAATTTCACTAAGTCCGCACTCAGACAATCTTTGAGAAAAATAACATCATAACACTTGCAAATTCATTGATTGAAAGTTAAATAAAAACACCCTACATTTAATGCATCATTCAAAAACATCATTCAATTCAATATAATTTCCAATTCAATATTCCAACATAGTAATAAAATCCATATTAAATATTTAACCAAATAAAAATATGAATTGTATTAAACATATAATCTATTTCCCAAAATTAAACCCAAATTTATCAATTTGAATTAATACTCCAAAGCCTTGAGTTACAAGCAAAATAAAAATAAATCCATATATATATATATATATATATATTAAAAGTTAACTTTAATAGACTAAAATTGTAATCTAACATATAAAATTTATTCACATTAAAAAACTAACATATAAAATTTATTCACATTTCAATGAAATAGCGGTCACATTTAAACATGAACTGTGAAGGAAAAAGCATGGCGGTGGGCCAAGCCCTACCCGCGGGTAGTGCTGCTGCCAGTAGGCCGTAGTCACTACCTATCGGTAGTGCTTCTACCGATCGGTAGCAGGCACTACCGTCGGTAGCAAGCACTACTACCGGTAGTGCTGCTATTGCCGGTAGCAGTCCTACCAACTGGTAGTGCTACTACCCTTCGTAGCAGTCACTGCTGATTGGTAGTGTTGCTACCGTAGTAGCAAGACACTACCGTCCCATGTGGTGGGGTTAGCCTGCCATGTGGGCAAGGTTTATTTTATTTTATTTTATTATATATATATATATATATATATATATTTAAAATAATTTAATATAAAATTCAATCATTCCTTGTACATTTTCATAGGGCACACATACAGTGCTAGAATTCAAAATATGAAAGGATATTCTCCAATAAGGAAAATTTATAAATTAATAACACACAAGAGCCCCAAATATATAAATATTTTGGGCAAGATTAGAAGAGTTTAAAAGAGATAAGAAGGATTTGATAAATTTCTTCACTTCTTTTACACAGGAAGAATCCTTGCATCATGCAAGAGGCAAATTAACAATTTTTGCCAACATAAACCCCAATTCTTGGGCAAATAGAAACTAGTAATCACACAGAAAACTAAATCTATTTCTTTCTATACCAAATAAAGGAAATAAACCAAGAACTAGATTTTGCAAGAACAAATAACAAACAACAAATAGAAAATTGAACCATTTCCTTTAAATATGCACACATTTGATTTGAATCCAACAAAATACAACAACAACTACTCTTCCTTTTAATTACAACATTCAACAAGAATCTTCAAAGAGATGTTATAATCTTTCAAACACACAGGAAGAAAGCTCAAACATTCAAAATTTAATTGCAAAACAAGAAGAAAACTATCCAATCTTCAAAGCAATCTAGGAAGCAAATTTGTGGAAGAGTTCCTCCTTCCAAATGGGTTTTCTAAATTTTGCATTAAAAATTTTGCCTCCCCTCTTCCCGTGAACTTCTAGGAATATATGGGAAAAATATATTTTCAACTTAAACTTTCTAGGTTAATTTTTTTTCCAACCAATCAAAATAAAACCATTTAAAAAGTAAAGAAAATCAGATTTTACCTTTTTCCATAAACAATTCTTTTCAACAAAATAAAATCCAAAAGTTAAATAGAAAGGTAAAAGGGAAATGCTTTTATTTATTTATTTCATTTCTATTTTCATGATACTTTCATTCAACACAAGCATTCCAAATTTAAATGGCAAGGCAATTACTTATTTCCTTTCCCAATATAATAATACAACTTTAACACAATAAAACAAGCCAATTTAACCATTTAATTCTAGCAACTCATTTATTTAATTAAATCAATAACTTGAGAGCAAAATAATTAACTAATTACGCCAACACAAAAGTATCATCATTCACTGCATTAAATAATTATTCAAGTAAATAGAATCACACAAAATGAGGAATGCTCAAACGACGACTCACAAAATGACAACACTAAAGCACTCTGACTCGCATACCGGTCAAACAGAGAAGATGACCGACTGACAACACTCACATGAGTGTGATTGCGGGTCAAGTTAGGATCCAACAACTATCTCCTCCACTCTCATCAAACAAATAAGGCATGCTCAAACCTCTGAAACCAGGTGGAGTCGATACCCTGTACCTACTCGATACTTGTACTTGCAATATCTTGCATCAACGAACCACACATGCATATGGATAGATATATAAACAAACATGACACACACACCGATGAAGGAGAATTGTGACATTCCCTATCTCACTGGAGTGAGTGAAGGAAAATCATCCCCTCACATCCCATACACTTGGGAACACACAACATATAAATAACACATCGCACATATAAGACAAAAGTGTCAGTCCATGATAATGATCCATAAAAATAATATTAATCATAAGCACTGAGATACTGCATGAAAGCATACACCACATATCCATTTAAAGCATGAAACAACATCGCATAAAGCCTGAATCATATATAGCAATAGTGCATCCACTGAACAGTCAACTGAAGTCAAACATAAGCACAAAAAGAGTTAGATCGATGAGGGGTACTACAAATATCCTAATACAAGCATAATTTCCTTCCTTTGCTAAGATATTAAAGTGGCCGATAGGATTTCTGACATTCTATCCTTTGAGACAATAATACCGGTAATATAAAGAGTAAAATATACAGGTAAGCCAAAAAGTCTACATCCACACAAAATATTCTATTTTCATTATTATGGGTCAAAAAATTAGTCAATATAAATGTAATCTAAATATACTTAATAAATAATTATGATTGCAGCTATAATTATATCATCAATTTCAACTAAGCAATATTTGTCTCAATAAATGAATCCTTATGGGTCAAATATTGCCTCAAATAATACCATTACCGGTATTATTTGAGGCAATAAATTGCACACTCGTAAGTGGGAGAAGCCTACCAAGGAGTAATATCAACAACATTTAATTTATCATGTGTTGTTCTATATCATTTGTGTAATATTGTGTAGAGAAGCAGAATTGGATAGTGTTGGATTCATTTATTGAAGATGCGGAGAGTGACCACCCTTAAATTTGTGCCGCTCCTATGATAATAAACAATATTACACAAATGCTATAGAACAAAACATGATAAATTATATATCAATAGGCACACACAATCTCTGTAATGTAAAAATTTCAACATATCAATTGTATATCAATTTCAGTCTATTAATAATATTGATTGTAGATGTATAAAAATGACCACTTTCCTAAATGAATATTTAATGTTCATTTTATTCTCATTCCTCTATTTAATTAATTTAATTAAATCATCCACATTCATCTATTTGATTAAATAAGTTATTCAATTTATTTAATTAAATTCACCTAGGCCTTTCATATCATTTAATTAAATAAATCACTTTATTTAATTAAATCCCCCTTCTACTCTTTTTAATTAAAATTACATTTAATTAATTTGATCACTTCAAATAAATAAATAAATCTAATTTATTTAAATCCTCCACTTGCATCTATTTTGTTGAAATAAAGCAATTTATTTTAATTAAAATTACCCTCCATCCACTTGCATTTTCCTACATCTCCCACTTGCCTCTCTAAACCCCTTCTAAATTCTTCTAATCCCTTCTAATTTAGCCTAACCCATCTACTAAATATTGTCACAATCCTAAGCAAAGGGAAGTCACTTCTCAAACCCTTAAAGTCTTCAATAACCATTAAAGGATTTATGTCCTCAACAACTTAACCATTTAAGTCTCTTACATAACCATTAATGGTTAACTCAACCTTCTTACATGCTTGGAGAATTTTTGCCTAAATCAACCCTCATCTAACCCTAGGGTCTCATCAAGCATTCATTGCTTTGACCATGGTTATTCCTTTAACCCTTGCACAAGAGTTTATCCTTTGGGTAAAAGCTTTATCCAATGGGTTTTCTTAATCTAACCTTAACCCTTACCTCCTAAGGTAACCATGAGGTCTTCTCAAGCATTTAATGCTTCTTGCATCTCCTCTCAAGCAATCTTATGTTGAGAATTGTCACCATTTCATTGGTGAGAATTGTAAACATGGATTGATAACTTTCAATACCGACCCTTGATAGGATCATCCAATCTTGACCCTTCATTGCCCTATTTTTCCTATAAATAGAGCTCTCTTTCCTGCATTTATCATCCAAGTCTTTAGCATCAAAATTATAGACATTTTACTAAGCATCTAATCTAAATCATTTTAATCAAGCATCTAGCCTCTCTTTGATAATCTTCATAGCATCTTAAAATAGGCATTTGTATTATCGCATAATAATCATCTCAAACTAGTATAGTAAGCTAGGATAGTTTTGTTACTAATTCTTTCTTCTTATCATCATATTCATGCTATTTTAGTTCATCTTTTGTTAATATCATGCACATTAGGATTGCATTCATGTTAGATTGATCAAAACATCCCTCATTCTCATGATTTCCATCCCTAAGTCACTTTGCTCAGTGATATGAGAGCAAAGGAATTGGCTTGAGGGGTCTTGTGAGATAGAGAACAATGGAACATCCCTTGGGAAGTTGAGCTATTCCATATAGCTCCATAACTTGCACCAAGATTCCCATTGGTGTGTGGACTAGTCCTGAATTCATAATATTCGTTTCATCGCACCAATTTTCCTGCACACATTTCTGGCACCCATCGTGGGGCATAACCCCATTTATCAAATCATTTTTGATGCAGGACTAACTTTGCAGGTATGCAGAAAACTTGAATCAACATGTGGATAACACTTTGTAGCACATTCGGTCTTTCCTTTGGTGCATATTGTTGACTATTTAGCGCGTTGATACCATACCTTAGCGCATCTAGACTTAACTTTAGCGCATAACATTTCTGCTATTTCCTATAGGTCTCGGTGCTTTAAAACATTAGTGTGGTGCATACATGCAACAATATAGTGCATTCGGATTATCAGTTAGTGCATCTGTAGCATTTTGTAGCACATCTGGTTTGTAGATTAGCACATAGAAAACACTAAGAGAAAAACACAGTTGTAACAAAGACAGAGAATTAGACTTGTAGAAGTCCACTGTGGAAATTTGATCACTAATAGGTTTTTTATTGCAGGTAACTAACATTTGTTTGCAGGTTGGGAGAATTGTCTTTTACTAAATGTTAGGCTTTTGACTAAATTTTTAATTTCTAACTTTGTTAAGTTAGTCATTTAAAAGTTTTCTTCATTTCCTTGTTAAGTAAAATTGAACTCACTTTTCCTTTGGAGTTACATAAAAAGAACAACAAATAAAAACCATTTACTTGCTTTCTTAGGAAGAAAACACTTTATTTTGGGGTTTAAAAGGAACAAGACAAACTTTACTTTTGCAAACATTTTAAAAAGAACCTCACCATCCTTTGGTGTTTAAAAGGAGTCACTTTACTTTGCAAGTTAAAGAACCTCATTTTTCCAAGAATTTTTAGGCAAAACAAAATAGGGAAGTCATTCCCCCTATCGAATTCATTTTGTTGACCATAAATGAAAAATTTGCTTTGTTGACCGGGATTTCATTACTTAGATTAAAAAAATTATTGATTTGAGAGTTAAAACGAACATCATGCTTTTTGGAGCAACATCTCCAAATAGAAGTTAGAAAATCATTGCTTTTGAAAGGTTAAAAATAACTTTTTGTGCCTTGTCTCGAAAGTGGAAGGTATATGCTATCCCCTTAATTGGGTGATGAAAAATCCAAGCCACTCTTATGCTTCAGTATTTCAAGCAATAAATCCTTTAGCAGGCCTGCCCTCTCAAGGAGCTAATAACTCTTATCCATTAAGGCTGGTGAGAGGGGAATGACCTAAGTGGGAAATGACTTTATCGCCAAGTGTTCCAACCCACTATAATGAAAAGTGGAGGTTGACGAAAGTCCCTTCAATGGTTTTTCTTAGCGATTAGCCTTCCCCTAGTATCTTTATGATACGTAAAGCCTTTGTTCTAAAGGTTGGGAAGCCTCCCGAGGGAGTTTATCATTGAAGACCAAACAAGAAGCCCAATTACGAACCTTAGCATTAGAAACCTTGAACCGAGTCAGTATCCAGACATCTTCAATATCATAGTGCAAGGGTGGGGAAGAATCTGCCCCCAAGATTACTCACCATATATCTCCCAAGATAACTACTTAGTTGTGAAGCAATTCACTTTGAGTTAATTTCTGGCAAAAGGCAAAAAAGCGGGCGCCCCCTAGGGGGTGACATGACTATTTGAGCTAATGGAGCATCAAGACTTGTGGGCTATGGTATTATTGATGACCTTTGAATAAAGAGTCTATCTGAATTTGTCTTATTTGTATCCAAACCTGTGAAAACATTGGAGATTTGAACACATCCTCACAAAACATACACTCTTTGTTTAGAATAGGCAAAAATGGTTGTCTTTTTCATGCTGGGTTTGCATTTTAAAATTCAAAAAATCATCTACCAAAGTTAAGAAAGTGTTAAAATTTCTACAAAACTAAAAACATAACAAACCAAATAGTTTAGCGTGTAGGAACAACATCCTAGCACATTTGGAGCAAACTTTAACGCATAGAAGCTGAAACTTAGTGCTTTCATTCTCAAAAACATTGCATAACAGTTTGAACATTTGACAACTAAACATTAGTGCTTCTTAAAGACATATTAGCACTTTGAAGCATCAGCCTAGCGCATTGGGGGCAAACTATAGTGGTTTGAGTTTAAAACTTAGCGCATACTCAGGAAGGATTAGTGCATAAATTTTCCTAAATAATAGAAGTCAAAACATTGGTTTAGCACGTAACACAGGCAACTTAGCGCATTCATGGTTTTAAACAACGCGTCTGAGTCAAACTTTAGTGCATCCGGTCTTTGTCTTAGTGCATAGGTAAAACTGTGAAAAACAAAGAGCAAAACTGAACATTCTTGAAATTATTTAACATCAATTCGAATACCCTTTTGGATTTTCAGTCGACCTCATCAGGCAAAACTTGAATCAGAACATCAGAAACTATTCCAAACAATCAAACAAGTCATACTTAGAACAAAAGTTGTCAAAAATCCAAAACTAGCTAAGGATAACACTTTCCCCTATCAAAATCAGGTAACATCATCACACTGATCAAAAGGTCTGCCAATTAAGCGGATTCCGTCATCAAAACATACCTAGTTTAAATCTAAGTTATCAAATCGAGTTTCCATATCGCGAAGACTCTTATTCCATATCATTTGACACACTTTGTCGTGAGGGGGCATCTAAACCCTCATTTGATAAAAGTAGGCTTAAGTTTTCAAACAAAGTATCATAATCCAAACAAATTAAAGGAAACCATTGATCACTTGTGTATGACCACTGCTCATATTTTGAGAAGAAAAAGTCTTCATCCCAACACTAAGTTGAAGAAACGACAACCTAGTTCCCAGAAACTTGCTAAACAGAATAAATTTCTCTACCTCAATTGCCAACTCTTTAAATATCATTTCACATTTCTCCGTCATATGCGCTTATATATTCAAGACAAGTCAAATGAATTTGATGAAGAGCCATTGAGAACTAGAGATTTTTGCCAAAAATCAACATTCAACCAACGATTAAATCATGGAGGAAAGATCAATCCAGCTTTCTTCCCAAAAGTTTACATCACTTATAACATACCTCGATTTGAACCGCCAACTCTTGAACAACACGCAAAAGAAGAATTCATCCCCTTTGTCACATAAAGTTTTTACTAGATGCTTGTTGTCACTTGCTCTCAACAAAACAAGCAAAACAAACCACAACTAGAGTCCAGTATGGGTCGAAGATTATCAAATCCTTTCGAGTATCCAAATCTAGAAGACACAGAGATTTCTGAGGAGCTCCTCCAAGAGTGCCAAGAAAGCACTTCATTTCAAAAACTTGTGGAAAAATTCATAGAGGCTGACAAAGAAAAATACTTGCTCATGCTAACAAGCAAAGGAGTTAGGATACCTGAAGACTTCGATACTGATGTCTTTAGAACAAGGTCTCGAAATTATACTTATCAAGAACAACAAAGAGAAGAGGAAGCACGTGACCTTGAACAAAACATACCTAAGCCAAACATACCAGAACACACACATACCCAGACTAGGGATAACGAAAGGGAAGAACTCTTCCCTTAGAAAATGAATGCACCCTTGGTTTCTCTCACACAACAAATACAAATGCTGCAAAGACAAATGTAGGACATGCAACAGGGGACAACTGTACGGTATTCCTTAAATGAAATTTGCACTTACCCTTTTGACAGAAGGTTAAACATGCTACTTTTTCCCCCGAATTCAGATATTCCCAAATTCGACAAATATGATGGTAAGAGTGATCCTTGCGATCATGTTTGGGAGTTTTGTACCATGAGCCTTGAATTTGCCCATGATGACACCTATTTGATGAGGCTATTCCCAAGAAGCTTGGGAGGGAAAACAATGGAGTGGCTATCCAAACTCACACCTCCTGTCAGATCCTTTGATGAGTTAGTCAACAAATTTATCACTCAATACTCCTACAATATTCAACATGCAATCACCATGCTAGATGTCTGCAATACCAAATAGAAAAACAATGAAACGTTCATGGTGTTTCTTCAACGTTGGAGACAGATGGTTTCGAGATATCCTTGAGATGTGCCCGAAAAGGAAAAGATGGAAATTTTCATCGACAATCTGAATAGTGAGATGAGTTACATACTCAAGCTCCAATGCATACCATCTTTTGCCAAATTGATCAAAAATGGAATCCAAGTGGAGAAGGCATGTATCAAGAAAGGAACATTGAAGTTCTATAAAGAAGGAATTAATTCATCCAACTCTCATTTCAATAACCAAAACAACAACAACAACTTAGACAAATCCAGATTCTGGACCAAAAACAAAAATACTAGAAATGAAGGAGAAAATGACGCTAATGATGTAAAGTCCAAACAACCAGTATTAGCTTTATCGGGTAATCCTCAGGCTACCAAGAATCAAAAGGGTGCTAACCAAGGCACTAACACTTATGCACCGAATACCAATCTAGAACCTTCAAATGCAAACACCACCAACAATGCTCAAAACAACAACACAAATTGAGGAACTAATCCAACTCAAAGGGGTAGCACCAACAATTTCCCAAATAAACGCATCTACACACCACTGGGACAATCTTTAGAATCAATATTTTGTGAACTCCTGGCAAACAAGATTATCACATTGCCAGCCATAAACAATTTTGAACCCCAAATCAAACCACCTTGGTGGAATGACTCACACTTCTATGATTTTCATCGAAACAAAGGACATCAAACAAACGATTGCATGAGACTTAAAAACATTGTTTAAGACATGATTGATAGAGGTTATTTAATGGTCGATGGTCTCAAGACAAATGGTGATCATGATGCATTTAAAAATCCTCTTCCAAATTACAACAAAGAAGGAGCTTCATCATCAAACGATACACGAGGAGCTCACATCAATCACATATACAATAACACCATCAATCATATATCGACAGATGATAATCAAATAAATATCATTAAAATCAAGGACAAACGCGAACATGAATCAATCAATGTAACCACTAGAGCTCAAAAATATGTCTTGAAAGGGCATACATCAGCAACAACCACTATCCCCAAGACTCAATATGATTTGGTAAGTCAACTATGCAAAAATCCTGCTCAAATATCCATACTTGAGTTATTAAAACTTTCACCAAAACATAAGGACATCTTGGAACAAGCACTATTGGAAACAAATGTACCTCAAGATCTGGATATTGACAAATTTGAAGCCATTGTGGCTCACATGACAGGGCCTCATAATCTCACCTTTTCAGAGCATGATAATATCTCGTTGAGACATCCACATAATACTCCCCTTCACATTGAAGTCTTAGTCTACAAACATCGAGTTAAAAGAGAGTTAATAGATGGAGGAGCTGGGCTCAATATCTGTACCTTAAAACTTATCTGTGCATCAGGTTTCTCTGAGTAGTCTATTGATCCACACAAAAAGATCACCATCAAAGCATATGATGATGAAGAAAGATCATCCAAGGGAATAGTAATATTACCTACTTAGGTAGGACCGATACAAAGGGACACTATGTGCCAAGTCTTAGACATAGACCTCACATATAATATTTTGTTGGGTCATCCTTGGATACATGAAATGCAAGCGGTACCCTCAAATTACCACCAATGTGTTAAATTCCCTTATAATGGTAAGGAGATTTCTATATCAGTAGATAATAACCCCTTTCAACATTGCAATGCTATGGGGGGAGCCCAAGACAACTTGGTTCCACATAATAGAGAAAAACAAAATTCGTTAGCACTAGATCATCATCAAGAAAAGCTCAAATCTTTATCCATGGATTTCAAACAGAAGATGAAAACCAAAGATCGAGGCATGGGAGAATACTCTTTTGAACCCATGTGTCTAACCAACTTACCAGCATCACCAAAATCTTATGGGAAACCTTCTATATCAACACATCAAGCAACACAACCCATCCCCAAGTTTGATGGAAAATTTATCCAATTGGGCACACTAGCACATGAATCAGAAGAAAAGGACATCCTTAGTTGGCTATACAAGGATGAAGAAGAAGTCAAAGCTACTACTATGGAAGTAGCTATACCAACACAATAGTATGTGAAGGGATACTTTATCATGCAATGAATGGGGTACAATGGAAAAGGATCTATCGACAAGCATCAAGAAGGCATCACAAAGCCATTGGATCTTCCTTCACATTTTTCTAGAGACAAAACAAGATTGGGCTATGGACACACTCTACCCCCAAAGAAGAAACCAAATAAATATCAAAAACCTCAGTGGAAAGCAAAGAAGAAATACAAGGAGGACTCATGGAAGGAGGCACTACATGAATCAACAGAAACAATAAGGAAGGAATGAGAACACCAGGAAAACAAGAAACAACAAAAGGAGTTGGCCATTCAAGGAGAAGAAGCATCTTATGTAGAAGTACATCAAGTTCAGGAACCTATTCCAAACAAGGCAGAATCACCCCCTGAGAAAATTACTACTCTCCAAGGAGAGATGATATATGAATAGATGCAAAGAGTACAAGCGGGATCTGATACAGAATCAGAGAAAACTATTAGACTGGTATCAATCATCAGGGACCTCTTTTCACCCTACAACATACCTATCCATAGCACTGAAAGACTCTGGGACAACACTTCTGAGACTGATTCTAATGACTATGAATGGGACAGTTGTTCAAATGTTACTGAAGATATTCCTGAGAGTACTATTCTTAAAACCCTTTCTCAAGAAGGACAAGGCACAAAGTCTAGACTACTTGAATTTGGTCCACAAAATATCTATGACGCCAAAGAAAATGAGCAGTGACATTACAAGCAGTCTACATGGAAGATGATACCATCGAAGACCTCGATAATATCATTAACTTATTCAATATCCTAGCCAACCTTGACAATACCTCTATCATGACACTTACCGCAGCCGAACTCGACCCACACAATGACTCATTACCGCTCATCTTTCCTGCTCTCATAGACTGGGATGAACTTGAAAAACCATGACATACCTATTTTCCCAGATGATGACTCCATTATCCATTACCTATGTACTGTCAACCCAGAAACAGACTCTACCATCGAACAAAGTAACGACATCTGCAATTAGGAGAGTGCCAAGTCTCTCAGTCGCAAAAATGAAAGAAATAAAGGATCTACTACTGAAAACCAGTCAATGGTAGCACTTGATCACAAAAAAGTAAAAATAAAGGATGCATCTAAGGGTGAAAACCTTTTTAAGGCACCTAAGGATGGAAGACTTGACACTCTTCCTGAACATTATCAAGAGCGATCACCTATATTGATTGATCCCACTCAATCAATCAACATTGGTACAAAAGAAGAAGCCAAAAACATACACCTAGTAGAATCTCTAACAGATGAAGAAAAACCAGAGTTTATCAAATTCTTCAAAGAAAAGAAAATAAATTTTGCTTGGTCCTATGCATATATGTCCGAGATTGATCCACACTTAATCATACATCACTTATCTATTGCTCCAGGAGCTAAGCCAGTTAAGCAAAAATTGAGGAAGATAAATCCGCATGTAGCACTAATGGTCAAAGCTGAACTTAAGAAGTTATTAGATGTCAGATTCATTCAACCTATAGACTATGTTGAATGGATTTCAAACATTGTGCCAGTTTCAAAACCAAATGGAAGCATCAGGATATGCACAAATTTTAGAGATGTTAACAAAGCCTGTCCAAAGGATGACTTTCCTTTGCCCAGCATTGACATAATTGTAGACCTCACAGCAAGCCATGCAATGCTCTCATTAATGGATGGTTTCTCTAGCTATAATCAAATCAAGATAGCTCCAGAGGATCAAGATAAAACAACGTTCACTTGTCCTTGGGGAAGGTATTGTTGGAATGTCATGCCTTTTGGCTTAAAGAATGCTAGGGCAACTTATCAAAGAGCAATGGCGATGATATTTCATGATATGATGCATACCTTCATGGAGGACTATGTGGATGATTTACTAGCTAAGTCATTTACCCGGGCAGAACATCTGGGCATATTAGAGAAAATATTTGAAAGATTGGAGAAATTCAAAGTCAGGCTCAACCCTAAGAAGTGTGTCTTCGGGGTGACATCAGGCAAATTATTAGGATACATTGTGTCAGAAAAGGGCATTGAAGTAGATCCATCAAAGGTATAGGCCATCATTGAGATGCCACCTCCCAGGAACATTAGCCAACTCAGATCTCTACAAGGACGACTCCAGTCAATCAGGCACTTCATAGCACAATTAGCAGATAAAAGTCTACCATTCAATCATCTGCTACATAAGAACATAACATTCAAATGGGAAGCCAAATGTGCAGAATCATTCTATCAGATCAAACAATATCTAATGAACCCACCAGTTCTAGTACCACCAATAGTAGGAAAGCCACTCATTCTCTACATATCAACTATCAAAATATCATTGGGGGAACTGTTAGCACAAGAAGATCAACAAGGCAAGGAATGAGCTATCTATTACATCAACATGACATTAAATGGCTATGAGCTCAATTACACATTCATTGAGAAGGCCTGCTTAGCTATGGTCTTCACGTCTCCAAATTTCTGGCATTACCTGCTAGCTCACACAATCAAGCTAGTAGCAAAAATTGATCCTCTCAAGTATTTACTCAGGAAAGAAGCTCTTACATGCAGGTTAGCTAAATGGGTCATGATTCTCAGCGAGTTTGATATCCACTACACAGAGCGTCGGGCTATCAAGGGACAAGTAATTATAGATCAACTAGCTGAAGCACCGCTACCTGGTAAACAACCAATGGAGATCAAATTTCCAGATAGGGATGTCCTTACTATTACCACCAAGCAATGGACCCTATACTTTGATGGTTCTTACACTCAACATGGCTCAGGTGCTGGCATCTTGTTCATCACTCCTGAAGGACACACCATACCAAGATCATATAGACTCATGTTTCCATACACAAATAACATTGCTGAGTATGAAGCAATGGTCACAGGAATCAAAATGACCATAGAATGGAGAATCACAGAACTAAAAGTCTATGGGGATTTCCAACTGGTTATAAATCAGATCAATGATGAATATCAGACAAAGGATGACAAGCTGCTGCCATACAAAAGAATGGTAGATGACTTCAAACAGTATTTTGTACACATCATCTTTGAGCAAATACCAAGGTTGGACAAAAGAGCAGCCGATGCAATGGCTACTATCGCTTCACTACTACAAATTCCAGAGCAATAGGCTCATTATGAATTCTTGGTAGAACAACTATTTTCCCCAGCCTATGACAATTTTGCATCCCATGTTATCTATACCTTAACCGGTTCAGACTCTCCTTTATATGGAACAATATATGAGTATCTTAAAACCAATACCCTACCCATTGACCTATCTCGAAACCAGAAACGTAACTTTATCCAACAAGCTGCCTGTTATACCCTAACTGCTGATACTCTTTACCATCGCGGTCTAGATGGTACTCTTCTTCATTGCCTTGATCATAATGAATTTGACTCTACTTTACACGAGCTTCACAAAGGTATCCGTGGCACACATTCAAGTGGTCCTACTCTTGCTAAAAAACTTATGAGAATGGGATATTACTGGCCGACTATGGAAAAAGACTCTTATCAATTTGCAAAGAAATGTCCTAAGTGCCAAATCCATGGCAATCTTATCCATGCACCAACACAAGAATTACAACCATTTACAACATCTTGGCCTTTTGGTCAGTGGGGACTTGACTTGGTAGGGAAAATCCATCCTTCCTCTTTAAATGGACACAAGTTCATAATCACTGTGACAAAGTATTTCACAAAATGGATTGAATCAGTCCCCCTAACTACAGTAACTGGAAAACAAATCGCCTCCTTCATTCTCAATTATTTGATATGCAGAGATGACATTCCCAGTTCTATCATCACAGATAACGGACATCCATTCAAAAACCAAGATGTACGAGAACTATGTGAACGATTCAAAATCCAACGTTGTTTCTCTACACCTTACTACCCACAGGGGAATGGTCAAGCCGAGGCATCAAATAAAACAATATAGAAAATCCTAAAAAAAATAGTAAATGATGCAAGAAAGGATTGGCATGTGCAACTCAATCTGGCACTTTGGGCATACAGGACTAGCATCTAGACACCTACAGGAGCTACACCATATTCATTGGTGTATGGATCAAAAGCCATTTTACCTCTTGAGGTAGAAATTCCATCGCTCAGAGTATCTTTGAAAGGTCTCATTCCAGATGAGGAGTATTGCGTAAACAGATTACAAGAACTAGAGCTTCTGGATGAAAAACAACAACATGCCTATGATCACCTCAAATCATGCCAACAATGCATGTGCATAAGATACAACCACGAAGTCATCCCTAGGATTTTCAAAATCGGTGATCTCGTACTCAAAGAAAATCCTAGAAATCAACAGGATCGAGAAAAGAAGGGGAAGTTTGAACCTAACTGGTTGGGTCACTATATCATCATCTCAGCCTATGGATCAGGCACCTATCAACTAACAACTTCAGAAGGATATTTTCTTGATGAACCAACCAACAACATCCATCTGAAGAAATACTATACTTGAGTGGTCTAATGCATGAAAAATGAAAAATACAAAAAAAAAAAAAAAATCAGAAAAATAACAAAAAAAAAAAAAAAGTGCAAATAAAAACAAATGGTGAAAACCTAGCAATAGGCACTATTTGTGAGGGAACAACTCCTCCATCTATCATTACTCATATCTTTTGCAACCAAAGTCAAAGCTAATGGCCATCGCCCAACACTTTGTACAATACTATCCCAGACATACTTTTTTTTTTTAATTGGTAATGGGCCGAAGCTGATAAGGTGTACATACCCTACCCCCTTGTGGGATTTTGAACTTGTGACCTCTCTTTCAAGAGCACAAGTTCTCCACCACTAGGCCAACTCAGACTATACACTATCCCAGACATACTTAGCGTAGTCACTATCCTGGATTATCTAAATATCAGTTCATTATACCCCACCATGGCTTGGTAATCACTGTGAATATCCATATCAATTGGTATATATAGCTAGGGGCATCATTCCTCTAACTTCAAGCATTCCAACAAAGAGCAAACCAGAATCACAACACATTGAGAAAATCTTGTCAACAACAGCTCATCAGCCGAGAAAACAAAACAATGATCCTATTAACAACTTCAATACACATAATGGATGATTTTTTGAAGTATAATTTGTTTGGATCTCACATGAAGCTTTGACTATTTTTGCACTTAAACTTTTTGAATTATTGGATCTCCCAAATTTTCTCAATGATGCATCGAGTTAGAGAAAGTGGTCGGAGGCTTTGATATTTTTTTGGTTTTCTATCTGTGAGGCGATCACTTGTACTCTACAAATTTTGTCTCGAGACGTGATTATGAACATATCACTGAAGACATTGTTCCACTTTGTGCATACAATTGGTTCAATCTTGTTTGTTTTTATGCAAGCAACACTCAAGTCGTCTTGGTTCAATTATACCTCGACACTTGTACCATCTTGCAATATCAAAATCCATGTAAATTTTTCTCAGGTCATTATGGTTCAATTATACCATTATTCTTGTATAAACTTCCAACATATCAAATGCTCAATGATGATAAACAAAAATGAAGCAAAAACATGTGACTACACAGGAATGACAAACGATAGAATGAGGATGATCAATCAATTGTATATCATTTTACAATTAGCTGTATATCATTTTATAATTAGTTGCATATCATTTTACAATAGTTGCACATCATTCTCATATCATACATCTCATTTTCAAGATACATCTCACATTATTATCATATCATACATCTCATTTTCAAGATACATCTCACATCATTATCATTATCATACATCTCATTTTCAAGATATGTCTCATTTTCAAGATACATCTCACATCATTATCATTATCATACATCTCATTTTCAAGATACATCTCACATCATTATCATCATCATACTTCTCATTTTCAAGATACATCTCATCATCATCATCTAGTCGCATTCATCATTGCATCGATCACATGCATATCTATCACATCATCATGGAATCTTTATTCACTTCCATATCTTCATCATTCTTCCAACCATCTATCATGTCTTATACAGGTTGTCTCTTTCTTGAAACCAGATGTTTTGATCAGGTCTTATAAAGGATATATCATTCCTGAAACTAGATGTTTTGATTAGCTCTCATACAAGATATATCGTTCTTGAAACCAGATGTTTTGATCAGCTCTTATACAAGATATATCATTCCTGAAACCAGATACTCGATCATCCATGTCTTATACATGCGGTATCATTCCTGAAACCAGATGCTTCGATCATCTTTGTCTTATATAGGCGGTATCATTCCTGCAACCAAACGCTCAATCATCCATGTCTTATATAGGAGGTGTCATACCTGAAACCAAACTTGATCTCAATCTAATCAATCTTAACAAACCCATGCATGTCATTACTATCCACTTTTCTATCTTTCAAATAGAATTCTTCTTCTTTTGAGAGATCATTCAAGCCTTTTGTGCATGAACGATCTCCCAAGGGGGCATTATCATATCAAATCTCAACATCAATCTCATATCAACTTTTTATATCAATATCATTCATCAAATCTGGGGCATCATACCGACATTTCGACACACGACATCACATCAATCAAATTTTGGGAACACATCAATTTTTTTTGAATCAACATGTGCACACACGTCACTTCAAAGAGGGGCAAAATGTAGACATATAAAAATGACCACTTTCCTAAATGAATATTTAATGTTCATTTTATTCTCACTCCTCTATTTAATTAAATTAAATTAAATTTAATTAAATTTAATTAAATCATCCAAATTCATCTATTTGATTAAATAAGTTTTTCAATTTATTTAATTACATTCACCTAGGCCTTTCATATCATTTAATTAAATAAATCACTTTATTTAATTAAATCCCCCTTCTACTCTTTTTAATTAAAATTACATTTAATTAAATTATTCACTTCAAATAAATAAATAAATCTAATTTATTTAAATCCTCCACTTGCATCTATTTTGTTGAAATAAAACAATTTATTTTAATTAAAATTACCCTCCATCCACTTGCATTTTCCTACATCTCCCACTTGCCTCTCTAAACCCCTTATAAATTCTTCTAATCCCTTCTAATTTAGCCTAACCCATCTACTAAATATTGTCACAATCCTAAGCAAAGGGAAGTCACTTCTCAAACCCTTAAAGTCTTCAATAACCATTAAAGGATTTATGTCCTCAACAACTTAACCATTTAAGTCTCTTACATAACCATTATTGATTAACTCAACCTTCTTACATGGTTGGAGACTTTTTGCCTAACTCAACCCTCATCTAACCCTAGGGTCTCATCAAGAATTCATTGCTTTGACCATGGTTATTCCTTTAACCCTTGCACAAGAGTTTATCCTTTGGGTAAAAGCTTTATCCAATGGGTTTTCTTAATCTAACCTTAACCCTTACCTCCTAAGGTAACCATGAGGTCTTCTCAAGCATTTAATGCTTCTTGCATCTCCTCTCAAGCAGTCTTATGTTAAGAATTGTCAACATTTCATTGGTGAGAATTGTAAACATGGATTGATAACTTTCAATCTTGACTCTTGATAGGATCATCCAATCTTGACCCTTCACTACCCTACTTTTCCTATAAATAGAGCTCTCTTTCCTCCATTTATCATCCAAGTCTTTAACATCAAAATTATAGACATTTTACTAAGCATCTAATCTAAATCATTTTAATCAAGCATTTAGCCTCTCTTTGATAATCTTCATAGCATCTTAAAATAGGCATTTGTATTATCGTATAATAATCATCTCAAACTAGTATAGCATGCTAGGATAGTTTTGTTATTAATACTTTCTTCTTATCATCATATTCATGCTAGTTTAGTTCATCTTTTGTTAATATCATGCACATTAGGATTTCATTCATGTTAGATTGATCAAAACATCCCTCATTCTCATGATTGCCATCCCTAAGTCACTTTTCTCAGTGATCTGAGAGCAAAGGCATTGGCTTGAGGGGTCTTGTGAGATAGAGAACAATGGAACATCCCTTGGGAAGTTGAGATATTCCATATAGCTCCATAACTTGCACCAAGAGTCCCATTGGTGTGTGGACTAGTCTTGAATTCATAATATTCATTTCATTGCACCACTTTTCCCACACACATCGATAATGGTATTATTTAAGGAAATATTTGACCCATAATTATATCATCAATTTTGACTAAGCAATATTTGTCTCATACACCTTATATCAATAGACTGAAATTGATATTTTTAATTACTCTTAACTCTTTTGGATGTGGTCTTCTTCTGAAAAGTTAATTTGGTTGCATAGTACAGTAGATATATAGTTGATCAATTTAATCAATTTTCACCAATGATCTAAGTAAAATTTTGTGCATTTCATTGCATAGTACAACAATAATGAAAATATAAGATTTTGTGTGGTTGTGGAATTTTTGGCTTACTTGTATATTTTACTCTTTATATTATCAGTATTAGATAGAATATTGGAAATCCTACTGGCCACTTCAATATCTTCGGCTCAGATTGAAGCTGTTTGAGCGAAGTTTGTTGTAGAATGATTTCGGCAGTTGGTGGAGTATAATACCACAATTTATGGTTCAAAATCACAATTATAAGTAGAGAACTAAGAAAGTATAGAGGAGTAGAATTGGATAGTGTTGGATTCATTTATTGAAGATGCTAAGAGCGACCAACCTTCAAATTTGTGCCGCTCTTATGATAATAAACAATATTACACAAATGATATAGAACAACACATGATAAATTATATATCAATAGGCACACACAATCTCTCTAATGTAAATTTGTAAGTATTTGATCCATAATTATGATTGAAGCTACAATTATATCATCAATTTTGACTAAGTAATATTAGTAATGAAATTGATATTTTTAATTACTCTTAACTCTTTTGGATGTGGTCTTCTTCTGAAAAGTTGATCTGGTTGTATATCTATTGTACTATTGAGATATATCTACTATATATCTACTGCATATCAATTGCATATCTATTGTATATCTATTATATATCTATTGTATATCCACTGTATATCTACTGCACTATGCAACTATATCAATTTTAACTAATCAATATTTGTCTCATACACCTTATATCATCGAAAATCCTATCGGCCACTTCAATATCTTTGGAAATCTTGTCGAAAATCCTATTGGCCACTTCAATATTTGTCTCATACACCTTATATCATTTATCATGTGTTGTTCAACTTAATCAATTGTATATCAGATTTTTGAAGATATTGAAGTGGCCGATTGGATAGTATTGGATTCATTTATTGAAGATGCTAAGAGCGACCAACCTTCAAATTATATTTCTACTGTACTATGCAACCAGATCGACTTTTCAGAAGAAGGAAATTTTACTAAGCAATATTTGTCTCATACAAATTCAATCATGACCGAAGATATTGAAGTGGCTGATAGGAATTACTGCATTCTATCCTTTGAGGTAATAATACTGGTAATATAAAGAGTAAAATATATAGGTAAGCCAAAAAGACCACAACCACACAAAATCTTATATTTTCATTATTGTTGTACTATGCAATGAAATGCACAAAATTGTATATCTTCTAAAAAGTTGATCTGGTTTTCATTATTGTTGTACTATGCAATGAAATGCACAAAATTGTATATCTTCTAAAAAGTTGATCTGGTTGCATAGTATAGTAGATATACAGTTGATCAACTTAATCAATTTTCACCAATGCTCTAAGTAAATTTTTGTGCATTTCATTACATAGTACAACAATAATGAAAATAGATGATATAATTATAGCTGTAATCATAATTATGGGTTAAATACTTATAAATTTACATTAGAGAGATTGTATGTGCCTATTTATATATAAAGAGTAAAATATATAGGTAAGCCAAAAAGTCCACAACCACACAAACTCTTCTATTTTCATTATTGTTGTACTATACAATGAAATGCACAAATTTTTAATTAGAGCATTGGTGAAAATTGATTAAGTTGATCAATTATATATCTATTGTACTATGCAACTAGATCGACTTTTAAGTCAATGATAATGTTATCAATTGTGTGTAGAGAACTAAGAAAGTATAGAGGAGTAGAATTGGATAGTGTTGGATTCATTTATTGAAGATGCCAAGAGCAACCAATCTTCAAATTTATGCCGCTCTTATGATAATAAAAAATATTACACAAATGATATAGAAAAACACATGATAAATTATATATTAATAGGCAAACACAATCTCTCTAATACAAATTTATAACTATTTGAACTTAATTATGATTGCAACTATAATTATATCATCAATTTTGACTAAGCAATAACTGTCTTTGTTGGAAAATGCACACTCCAATGAGAAATTGTAGGTGATTGAAGGTATTGTCATTGATGGCAACCTTACAATCATGTGATACCGGTAGGCAGACACAGGCACCAACACCAACAAACTTTGTCACGACCCTCTGTATCAAGTTTTGCCTACCAATTGATACACACATTGCAAGTTTGTAGTATTATTTGGGATATTTTAGGTTTGATTTGAATAATGTGGACATTTGTTTTATGGTTAAATTTTAATTATGATTATGATGCTTATGTGGATTGGTCTCATGTTGAGAACATTTTATTTTTGAAAAAAAATAAAAATAGAAAATACAATGTAGTTTAGTTGTATCAGCCTAGAATGAACAATGGCTTATGCAAGGATGAAGTATGTTGCTTTTATAAATGGGGAATGAAGCAAATGTAATTACCTTGCATCTTATGATGATTATAAGTCCATGACACCTCGATTTGCAAAGCTAATATGTCATACTGATGGATTAGATTGAGTGTGAGTTGATCTTAGATTTGAATGAACCAAGAGACACAAAATTAAACTCATAACCAAGAGGTAAGTACTTCAATTTCATGATATGGGCATAGTTAACATTTATTTCACTCTTTCTATTATAATTCTAGTTGTTTCTATATGTGCATCCTATGGTATAAAAAAATCTCTTAATGTGAGTGAAGATAAGAAATTTAGGGGATAAATTTAAATCAAATACTTGATGCTACTTCCAAGGTTCAAATGGATTCTGTGAATGAGGATGTATAATTTTAATAGTTTTTTTTCTTCTTCCTTTTTTATCCTTATTTTAATTACATTGCATGAGAAGTTATTTAATTATTATTTTTAGAGTCATATATATAACCTAAGGTGGAAGTGAAAAAATACAATATGGGCTAATTTCTATACAATATTAACTTGGAATGACCAAATTTTGTTGAATGGATATAGTATAGTGATTTATATAAGGTGAACGAAGTAGATGGAATAGTATTTTTGTTACATGATGATTATGAGTCTATTTTGATTTGATATGGTGTTATGTTGCATTAGCAATTATGATTAAGTATGGTCTTATCTCAGAATTGGAAGAGTCAAGTGGTAAGAATTACACTTTATGATAATGAGGTAATGCGATACACACAATTTAACATTGATGAAATCTCCCATGTATGTTTTAATGCAATTATTTACAAGCTTTGAAAAGTGACTAAGATCAATTCACTAGAATATGATTCTAGGAACTGATTTGTATGTACATCTTAAAATATAGGTATTTCAAGTTTTATTGTGTTGTAACATAATTTAGGAATTCATGAACCCAACTACGAAGTTATTCACCTTTCATTGAATGCCAAGGTTGTAGTAAGTAAATTTTCATAATGTTTACTTGTGTGTGCATGTGTTGGGTAGAATCGTGTGTAATAATAGAAGTTACACAAGGAATTGGAATTATGATTATTCACGAAAATTGTCGTCCATGTCACTTGCTTTAATTATAGCCAATTGTAAAATTGATAATAATAGCATTTTTTGGATGTTCAAATATTTTTAGAAAATTTCCACACTAACTCTATTCGACAGTTACAATACTTAATGTTGGAAGTTACAGAAAATATTCAGGGCATGCAAATAGCCTATGAAAGAAGACGCGGATATACACTAGGGAGAAGCAAGAAGTTTGGGGGGTGAATTTCCTTTGCTCTAAAAATTTGGCTCTTCGTTGGTCATGAGATTTTCAAGGGAATTTATGGAATAAAATTTCTAGCTTTTGGGAGTTAGTGGTTTTTTTATTTGGAGGAACTCTCTCCATTAGCGTAGGATTCCAGTCAGGCTTTGGAATCTCAAATTTCTCTACTCAGCCATGTCTATGAGTACAAATCTTTCATTATTTGTATCACTTATCAATGTTTAGTGGTAATTCTCTTTTTCCTCTACCGATTGATGTTGTTGACAAACATCCACTCGCTATTTGATTTATCTTATGCATAGGTTGATTTTCCCCTTGAATCTTTATTTGTGCTTTTGTTACTAGCAGATTGAATTAAATTAGTGAGCAGATCAGAATAAATTAATGGATGCTTTAAACCTTTACATTTAGAAACGCATTTTCATAATATTTTTAGGTAATATGATAATCGCATAGCTGTTATGGTGAACATCATAATTAAGCCATTTAAATGTCATGCCCCTATCATCTCTACCATATATTGTGGTGGCTTCGTGTTTTTCTTGCAGAACTTTAAAGCAGGGGTCGTAGACCATTTTATTCCTTATTAGATAGGCACTGGCTTAGAATTTTGGTGTCTTTAGAGACTAATTTGTTTTTCTTAGGAGAGAATGAAGAAAGAAGTTAAATGTATTTTATATAAGGTTTTTTGGATTATTCGGTCAAAAATTATGTTTCATTTAGTGATCTGCGACTATCACTGAGAAGAAATTTCATTTTAAGTTTTTTTTTGGATTATCTGATCAAAATAAGGTTGTTTCATTCAGTGATCTGCGACTTCTAGTGTGAAGATAGTGTGCATTTTGGATGTAAACTCGATTTCAGATAATCGTACATAAAATATCGTTAATAATGTTCTAGCACAAGATTCTAGAAATAGTTGAATGTTTTAGTCAATGTTGTAGAGTCTAAAATTGCCCCTGTTCTTAAAGCCAACTGTTAAACATAAATATTTATATCAGAATAAACAATTCACAGCCAAACCATACAATTAGAAACATCCAAATTGAACCTAGAATTTACGTAGACCCTGTTTTATTATTTCAGCACATTAGAATTACAAAAAGGCTGGTTATTTAAAGAGTTCACAACCTTACAAATACTTACACCGAAGAAACTCTATTAACACAACTCTAAACTTAGACGACAGTTTATCAAATAATGTGCATTACAAACTAAATGGATTGCTACGGTGGAACTAGAGTTAGCTGTCCTAAGAAAGAGGATGCATATCCAATTTTACTTGCATTGAAATGCATGCTAATTTCAAACAAACTTCAACACTAAAAATAGGAGATTATTTCATAACTAACAGTCTTAAATAAAGAACTGGAGATAGCTTTTTTTTGTGTGCTGTGGTCTGCGATGGTGAATTGCGATGCATGGATGTTTTATATGGTGGATCCTAAGAATAGCAATGCATGAGCTGCATGGAGCTGCATGCACGAACAACATCAGCTATCTTCATACTCCCCCTTGATGCTGAGAGGGCTCACAATCTTATCTCGTAGTGTTGAAAACTGAGCTTTTGCAACTGCTTTGGTGAATATATCTACTAGCTGATCCTGGGTGTTTATGTGCTTCAATTCGACATCCTTCTTTTGCACCAAATCTCGTATGAAGTGACATTTCAAATCAAAATGCTTAGTTCTGCTGTGATGAACCGGATTCTTATCTAACTTGATGGCACTCACATTGTCACAATAAATTACTGTAGGCTGAATTTGTTTTTCTCCAATTTCTTCCAAAACTTTTCTGAGCCAAAGAGCTTGTGTACCTGCTGAGGTAATTGCAACATACTCCGCTTCTGTAGATGAGAGGGCAACAATACTTTGCTTTTTTGAGCTCCAGGTAATTAAACCAGAACCAAAAGAAAAACAATTTCCAGATGTAGATTTACGGTCATCCATACTACCTCCCCAATCTAAATCACTAAAGCCTACAAGATTGAACTTTTCAGAAGAGTAGTAATGAATACCAAAACTTGAATTCCCTTTCACATACCTCAAAATCCTCTTGGCTGCCTTCATATGTATTTCAGATGGATTTGTCATATACCTTGAAAAAAGTGAAACTGAATAAGCAATATCTAGCCTCGTGTGGGTTAGAAACATCAAGCTCCCCACAATACTTCTGTAAGTTGTCTCATCAACTAAATCAGCACCATCATCTCTACATAACAAATCTCCATGAGCACTTGGAGTGGAGGCAGGGTTACAATCAGTGATATTAAATTTCTTCAGCATATCCTGTGCATACTTTGTTTGACAAATGAAAATCTCATCCTTACTTTGATAAACCTCCATTCCTAAAAAATATTTCATTAGACCAAGATCTTTCATCTCAAATTCTTTCATCATAGCAGCTTTGAATTCATCTTTCATCTTAGAACTACTACCCATATACAAAAGATCATCAACATACAAACTTATGATGAGAATATCAGTACCTTCTTGTTTGTAGTATAGGGTAGGATCACTCTTACTTCTTTGGAAGCCATTCTACTAAAAGTATCCATCAATCCTGGCATACCACACTCTTGGTGCTTGCTTGAGGCCATACAAAGCCTTCTTCAACTTGTAGACATAATTATCTTTTCCTTCCACTTCAAAACCTTGTGGCTGCTCCACATATACTTCCTCTTCTAAGTACCCATTCAAGAAGACACTTTTCACATCCATATGATGCATGCTCCACTTCTTCTGAGCTGCTAATGAAATCAGCATTCGTATTGTCTCTTGTCTTGCTACTGGTGCAAATGTCTCTTCATAGTCAATTCCATATTTCTGTGTGAAGCCTTTAGCAACTAATCTTGCCTTGTGTCTTTCAACACTCCCATCACTGTTAAATTTGGTCTTGTAGACCCATTTGGTGCCAATCCTTTTTTTGTCATGTGGAAGTTCTGTTAACTCCCAAGTGTCATTCCTGTGAATGGAATCCATCTCTTCTTCCATGGCTTTCACCCAAACTTCATTAGTACATGCATCTTCAAAACATGATGGTTCAAAATCAGCCTTGGCTAATAAAGCAAAATTCACTGTCTCACCTATTGGGTTTTCTTCGTGTACTTGATTTCCACTCTTTTGGTAGATATCACTCAATCTCCTTACTTTCCTTGTAGAACTTGGAGAAGAAGCTGGACTTGAACTTGGTACTAAAGAACTTGATGAAGGATTGCTTGGTGGAGTTAAACCACTGGATATAGAAACATTAGTTGGTCGCTCATGATCAATATCAGCAATTATATCATCATTCAAAATAGATTTTGGCTTCTCAACATGGCCTTTTTTATGACCATAAACTCCCCCTTCATCAAAAATCACATCTCTTGAGACAATAAGCTTGTTAGTGAGGGGATTATACAATCTATAAGCCTTGCTTTTCTCACTATACCCAATAAAAATACATGACTCACTCTTTGCATCTAACTTCTATCTATTCTGATCCAGTACATGCACATAAGCCAAACAATCAAAAACTTTGAAATGATTAACATTAGGCCTTTTACCATACCAAGCTTCATAAGGAGTCATCTTTTCTAGTGCACTGGTGGGGCTACGGTTGAGGATGTACACCGCTGTAGCAACTCCATCTCCCCAATAAGAATTGCTCAATCCCTTGGTTTGTAACATGCACCTTGCCATTTCAACCACAGTACGATTCTTCCTTTCAGCTACTCCATTCTGTTGAGGTGTGTATGCAGTAGTAAGTTGCCTCTTGATGCCATTAAAATCACAATAACTTTGGAAAGCCTTTGAGCAAAATTATCCTCCATGATCAGTCCTTAAACATTTGATCTTGCACCCTTTCTCATTTTCCACAAGGGCTTTAAACTTCTTGAGTGTATCCAAGGCTTCATCTTTGGCCTTCAAAAAATATACCCAACAATTTCGTGAGTAATCATCAATAAAAGTGATGAAATATAATGACTTACCCAAACTCTTAGTCTGCATAGGACCACATATATTTGAATGAACAAGCTGAAGTGGGTGATGAGCCCTCCATGCATTTCCCTTTGAAAATTTTTCTCTTGCATGCTTTCCTTTAGCACAACCTTCACAAACCTCCTTGTGTTCCTCAACCTTGGGCAAACCAAAAACTAATGCATGTGAGGTTAGAAACTTCAAACTATGAAAATTTAAATGCCCATACCTGAGATGCCATAACCAACTTGAATCCTCATAAGCCATATTTGCCAAACTATTGTTATGTTCACCAAACCTCAAAGGGAACATCCTATTTCTTGTCATAGGAACAACAATGATCACCCTATTATCCTTATTCTTATCATAGATAGTACAAGTCTTATTCTCAAAGACTACTTTATAATTTTTCTCACATAGCTGCCCAACACTTAACAAATTGTGCTTCAATTGTGGAGTATAATAAATATCATGAATATTCTTTATACCTTCTTTTGTTTGGACCTCCATAGCTCCTTTGGCAGCAACCTCCAATGATTTATCATCACCAAGCTGGATCTTGGATTTGAAACTTCCATCCTTTGTTGAAAACAATTTCTCATTTCCTGTCATATGGTTAGAGCATCCATAATCTAGGTACCAAACATCTTTACTAGTGTTTTCACCCTTGACATAAGATAAAAATAAGTGATCAGGAGGATTCTCACTACTTTCTCGAGCATAGTTAGCACTTTGACTTTGTTTCAATCTGCATTCTCTTTGAAAGTGGCCATACCTGTTACAATGATAACATTGAACATTTCTCTTATCAAATCTGCCTCTACCTCTTCCTCTGAAACCACCTCTTCCTCTTGAGCCACCTCTACCTCTACCTCTTGAATAATTTTGGCTTTGCCCTTTACCTTGGCCTTGATTGATTTTGGCACTACTGCTACTTGCATCTTCATTTTTTGTGATTAGCAATTTAGAGGAAAATGCTTTCTCTACACCTTCAAAAGAATCTTTCAATCTTTCTTCATGAGACATCAGGGATCCAACCAGTTGATCAAACTGTAGTTTTGTCAAATCCTTGCTTTCTTCTATGATTATTGCTACATGATTCCATCTGGGTGTCAAAGATCTCAACACCTTTTTTATCAAAACTTCATTGCTTACAATTTCTCCAAGTGTAGCCATTTTATTGACCACATCGTTGACTTTGACACAATAATCACTTATACTTTTAGCTTCTTGCATCTTCAAATTCTCGAACTCTCGCTTCAATGTTTGAAGCTTGACCACTTTAACTTGATCACTACCCCTGTAAGCTTCTTGTAGAGTCTTCCAGGCATCTTAGGCAGTTGTTGCTCCTGATATTCTTGGAAATAAGCTCTTATCAAGAGCTATCTGAATGTGAAACAAAGCTTGAGCATTCTTTTTCCTTGCTTCCTTTCTTGCTGTTCTTTCATTGGCTGTAAGGGCATTCCAATCAGTTGGCTCTTCATAACCGGATTCAATAATCTCCCACAAATCTTTTCCAATCAAAAAGGTCAGCACCTTAATGCACCAATAATCATAATCATTCCCATCAAATTCTGGAATGGGCATATGGTTAGAATTCGACATGATTAACTTTGGCGAAATTCCAACAATAAAACTTTAACCCAAAACAATTTTACCTGCTCTGATACCACTTGTAGAGTCTAAAATTACCCCTGTTCTTAAAGCCAACTATTAAACATAAATATTTATGTCAGAATAAACAATTCACAGCCAAACCATACAATTAGAAACATCCAAATTGAACCCAGAATTTACGCAGACCCTGTTTTATTATTTCAGCACATTAGAATTACAAAAAGGTTGGTTATTTAAAGAGTTCACAGCCTTACAAATACTTACACCGAAGAAACTCTATTAACACAACTCTAAACTTAGATGGTAGTTTATCAAATACTGTGCATTACAAACTAAATGGATTGCTACGGTGGAACTAGAGTTAGCTGTCCTAAGAAAGAGGATGCATATCCAATTTTACTTGCATTGAAATGCATTGTAATTTCAAACAAACTTCAACACTAAAAATAGGAGATTATTTCATAACTAACAGTCTTAAATAAAGAACTGGAGATAGCTTTTTTTTGTGTCCTGTGGTCTGCGATGGTGAATTACGATGCATGGATGTTTTATATGGTAGATCCTAAGAATAGCAATGCATGAGCTGCATGGAGCTGCATGCACGAACAGCATCAGCTATCTTCAAATGTTTTGCATACATAATTCATGCTAAAGTAAAGATTTCTCTGTGATTGCAGGCTTTCATGAACATGGCAAATCCAAGGGTGTTCTTCAACATTCAGATTGGTGACAGTCCAGCTGGTCAGATCGTGATGGAATTGTACGTGGACAGTACTCCTAAAATGACTGAGAATTTTCGAGCCCTGTGTACGAGCAAGAAAGGCAGTGGGCAGTCCAGAAAGCCCCTGCTTTTCAAGGACTCCAAGTTCCACCGAGTGATTCCAGGGTTTATGTGCCAGGGCGATGATTTTACCCGTGGCAATGGCACGGGTGGGGAATCTAACTATGTCAGCAAATTCGTCGATGAGAACTTTTCCAAGAAGCACACTGGCCCTAGAATCTTGTCCATGGCGAATGCTGGGCCTAATACCAATGGTAAGGGATAGTAGAGATTTATTTATGATGTAATAGGGATGTTTGAATCTTGGTTTTAAGAAGTTGTTAAGTCATAGATGTTTTGATGGTGTACTAGCCAATTTAAAATTACGAAAAATATACATTGGCAAATGTTTCCTTAGTAGTGTTAAACAAGCAATTGGTGGTTTGTTATTAGCATATGGATTGATATTATATTAATGCATAGTCTTTCGATTATTTAACTTTGGTCATCGATTAGAAGTGTACTAGAACTCTATGATAGGGTCTCATTATGTTTAGTAACTTGATGTTTAATTAGTAGTGCATACTCGACATGTGCATATTCTTGGTTGTTTCCTTGATCACTAAATCTTATTGAACTTGTGGAGAACCCACACCAAATAGTCTCTTGTATAGGATGATTCGATTCCAAGCAATTATTATAGTACTATTAGCAGTTACACTTATCATGAATAGTAATGATTGTATGGTGAGCAATAAGCCTTTAGTACTTGTAACCCGAGCCAATCCCTATCTATATCAAGGTATTCGTTTCTGTTTCACCTTAGTGGGTGGCAGCCGACGAGAGATCTGTCTAGGGGACTGGACCCTAGAAAGGGTTTCGTACCCACTCTTATTCCATCATATTAGATGGGTTTTTAGTTGTTTTCACGAACTACGATGTCTCTGCGCATTCACATAGGCAAGGCCATTTGTGATGAGCCCCCGAGACATTAGGTCTAGCCCTCAGGTCATGCTCCTTTTGGGTTTACATTGATCTTACTATACCTTTCTGTTAGTATGTATATCTTAATCATCTTTATAAAATAAAAAACCATCTATTGTATGATTGAATTGGTTAAAGTATTAGTATGATTTGGTGTGAAAATCACATATTATAATATATGCTAACCTTCTATTGTGTATTTAGATAAGTAGACAAATTTACAAATGCAGGTCCTAGAAATAAAGGATTTGCATGATGATGGATTGGTGAGAGAAACTCATGAATGAAGAAGCTATGAGTAGTTGTACCCAGTAGAAGCCATACGCTATTGTTTATCAACATTGTATGGAATTGGATACTTGCTATAATATACTTGTGTTGAAGTTTTACAAATGTGTTATGTGGTCTCAATTTTTTTTTTAATTATTGAACCCTTAAGTTGGAAGTGGTTATTACAGACTCTACACCGACATACAAATCACCAGCACCGAAAAGGAAGATTACTGGCACCTTGGCCTACAAGAATTTTGTTTAAATGTATTTTGTATTTAATTGTAAAATATTTTGTAAGCTGACTTGGTAGATTGTAACATGACTCATATAAGTATGAGATCATTGTAGATCATTTAGTAAGCGAAGCATGAAAAGATAATAGCATACCTAATGTGTGAATTATTAGGATAAGGTTTATGTATATTGTAGAACTTAAACTGGTACTGAATCTGGTATAGTAGATGCTGATATGAAGCAGTACAAGACATTGGATTTGTATAAACCAATTTTGTAAGTCAGTGTGACTTCTTTTGTAACTGAGCAGTGAGCTCTAGGCACTTGGTCTTCCTGCATGTGCAGGCCCCTATTGTAAAAAGTAATATTCCCTTATTGGCCAGTCAGTGAATATTGTGGGTCACAAATCCCACCGAGGTTTTTCCCAGACCGAGTTTCTTGGTTAAAATATTGTGTTATGGTGTGTCTCTTATGCTATGGTTATTATTCTTCTTTACTGCATTATTTTTGGTATACTGGTACACACTTTTGATATTCTTTTCATGTTATAATTCAAGTAAATTTTTATACTAGTTAGATACTGATTCACCCCCTCCTCTCAATACTTTTGGGAATCCTAACAATTGGTGTCAGAGCCTGGTCCTCTATTTTCAAAAGCCTAACAGCTTGAGGAAGATCTTGACACTGGTAGAGATGGAAAACTTAAGAAAGCAATTGGAAACAACTCTTTCAGACTATGATGCAAAAAAAGTGAAGAATATCAAACTTGAAGATGATCTGAAGGCTGCAAAGGATATTATTCAAGGACTTCAAGAAAATTTCACTATAGAAAGGAATAAGAGAAGAGAACTTTGTGAAAAGATGTAGAATGATGAAGATGAAAATGAAACTCTTAATGATCTGGTAAACAAGTTGAGACAAGAAAACAGTACAATGAAGAGTGAGATGCAAGATATGACTATGAGTTTTTGGAAAGAAACTGAAAATCGAAAGAAGAATGAAGAGGAATTGGTTAGAAGACTAAATGATGCTGCAAATGAAAGCACAAGACTTAGTCATGAAAATGATATGTTAAAGACAGATTTGATGCATACACAAAATGACAGAACTGAACTCATGAGACAGAAAGGAATCTTGGAAAGTGAACTGGCTGCTGCAAATCAACACAAAGAGAAATTCAAGAAAAGTTCAGAAGAACTTGATGAAATGCTGAAGAATCAAAAACCAAATGGTGATGCTAATGGCCCTGGCTTTGAAGTTGGTGAAAGCTCCAGTACTGCAAACAATCATGATCATAGCAAACTGGTAAGACAACCAAATGCTTACAAATTTAATGGAAAATGCTTTAACTGTAACAAGTATGGTCATAGAGAAAATCAGTGTAGATCTAGAAATTATTAGAACACTAATGCACCCACCGGTCAATGTTCTAAGTGCAACAAAGTTGGTCATAATTTAGAAAATTGTAGAATGAATGTAAGATGTTATGTTTGTGGAAGATTTGGACATCTATCTAATCAATGCCAAAAACAAACGGACATAGGATATGGGAAAGCTATTCAAAAAAACAATATGACTTGTTATGCTTGTAACAAGATTGGACATATTGCAAAATTTTGTAGAAGTGAGAATTCACCGACAAATAACAAAGGACCCAGTTTGAAAGGTAAAGAAAAAGTTGAAGAGGTAAAGCAAGAATTCTCAAAGCAATGGATTAAAAAGTCTGATCAAAATATTGATGGGAATAATCCTCCAGTGGTAGAATAGAGTATCACTCCACTGACGAGAGACTCTTCATCTAACTGAAGGAAAATCCTTTGGGGTTTAGCAACAAATTGAAAAATATGCTATTATTCCCTTGGTTGATGGTGAGAAGTTGAATTACTTCTTTACCGACAGATGAGTTAAGTTGTGACTTAACCGACAAGCATTAAATATGGTAGTTGGAGAAAATAACATTATAAAGCAAGTGTTTTGGCTCCTTTTTCATTCACCAAGCATTCAAATCTCTGAGAGCGCAAAAATCCTGAGCAAGGGCATCCATAGTGAGAAGGAAGTAAGTCATTCAAGCACTCATCCCTAAGGCAGATTGAGGTATTTATAACTATGGCTTCCTCATCCACTCCTGAATTTATTGAAAACCCTACTGTGATTGAAGTAATCAAGTGCCCTAGACCCATATTCAAGCTTGTTCCTAAAATAGCGAAGAAAGATGATACCATAGGTGCATTTTCTCAAATTCCTAAGGGAGTAGTATATGATGAAGACCCTAGGATATACATACATTGTCATATAGAGGAATTAGGAGATGATGAAATCAAGAACATGTCTAGGACTGTGATTTGTGATGAAAATGGCAATATCAAACCGGAACACAAGATAGTAGAAACCCTAGGTTTTGTGGATACTCTTAGCATTCCTAATTTTCCTGAAGATGTGATAAGAATAGTCCTAAGAAGAGTTCATGGCGAATTCTTTTGGTTGGATTCAATTCATAAGATCACCAAAGAAGCCGTTAAGGCAGTAATAGGGTTACCTTCTACCAGTAGCAGACTTGACAGAACTAAAAGGGTCTCAAATGACACAGTGATAGACCTAACCGGTGCAACATTTGACAAAAGGTCTCTAAGGGTAAATGATGTAAAGGACATCAATGTCAGATTTGTCAGTATGATTTTAGGCTACAAGGCTACACATGCAAATAGGTAAAACTCAGTATCTAGCCTATGTATTAAAAGTGCATATGACATGGTTAGTGATAATGCTAGAATAGATGTGTGTGAATGGCTCAAAGATGAATTGATAGACAATTTGAAAAAGATCAAAGGAGATAAGAAAGGAACTTTTAGATTTGGAAATTTGCTTGTATGTTTAATGTTGTACATTACTAAACAAGTACTCGGTATTGGTAGGAGAGATTTTGGCTTTGATATACCGGTAGGAAAGCAACTATTGGATTTATTAAACAACATGGGAGAAAACAAAGAGAAAAATATAAATGAACATTTCAAGCACTAAAGGCTCGAATGAAGACAAGAATTAGGTTGTCTCAGGCAATTGTGGATAAATATCAAAAGGAAATATGTTTTGTAATCAAGAAAGATGAAATGTGGATGGAGCCAGTTGTCCCTAGAACTATCTGGGTAACTGAAATGGGATATGAAACAAATGATAACATCATTGAAACTTATGCAAAATCCCTCTCAGAGAAAGTCTTTGGCAATGCAAAAATAATTGAAAGTGGAATTCAGTCTAGGAAAAGAGTTAAGAAAGTTGAACAAACAGTAAGGAAAGGCACCAGACAAGCAAAAGCAATTAAGGAAGATGTATTGAAGCAAACTAGTATCAAAGAAAGTGAATTGGAAGGACTTCAATTGGAAACTCATCTTTCACCGGTTGCAACTTCCTCTGAGAGTGATATACCATCGGTATTCAAAGGGGTAGAAAGGAAAAGAAAACCCTCACCGACACCCTCACCTACACCCAGGAGAACAAGACAAAAGCAATAGGCAGTGACGCCTCCAATTAAGAAGTTAACTCCAAAGAAGAGGAAGGTAAAACAAGACATTTCTCCACTGGATAAAATCCTTAGTGAAATAACAAAGGATGGAAAGTTGAAAAACATTAGCAAACTATATAACACACTTTCTGCCGATGACAAAGAAAGCATAGAAAATAGTGTAATTTTACACTTGGATATATACAAGAAATTTTTGATGGAAATTGTTGATGAAATACCCACTGATCTCTATAGAAGACTTGAAGCTAGAAGGGTAGCCATTGTTGAGCTGGATAAGAAAATAAAAATTGAGAAATTACTTGCAGTTCACCCAGTCAACTCACCTGAAGAGATTGATCAATTAATCAGTGAGGCCAACCGGACAGTATTTTCAACCGCTCACCAGCATGTAGCACTGATGGCAAGAAGAGTAAATGAAATTTTAGAAGAAATTGCAGATCAATGGGACATATTCTTTGTTGAAAAAGAGAAACAAGAAGAACTCAAAAGACCCAAGACTATCGGAGTATATCAAAAGGATAGGGATAAGGGGAAAGGTAAGGTAGGTGGACCTCCAAACCTTAAGATTACTGATGACTTACCCAAACCTCTTTCTAATACTCCACCGGCAGAAACTATTGACACTCAACCAGCTATAGAGAGTATGGAGACTCCTCTAGAGGATACGAATCTTGAGTCTGAAATCTTGTATACTATGAATATAGACACCCAAGAGGTGAATATTATGGTAGATAAAGAGACTACTGAGGATAAGAAGAAAAATGTGGCTATTGAGCCATCGACTGCAGATGTTGAGGTTGGAGTTAGTGAGACTGTAAATATAAGCATTGAAAAACCTACAGATATAGAGAAACCGACAGAGGATACCATTGAGAAACCATTTGAAGCATCGGTAAATGAAACTAAAAAACACTCAGAGGTAAATATAGAGAAACTGGAAGTACACACAGAGACTACATCTGAGAAACCGATAGTTGAGAGCTCAGAGAAACCTTCTGAGACACAAATGGAGAAACCTTCTAAGACACAGATGGAGAAACCAGAACAGAAAAAGGTTGAGACACAGGTTCAGACCGAGACAGTGCCACTGGCAAAAGCTGAAAAGCCTAAACCTTCGCTAATAGAAATGCATACTCAAATAGATCCTCCTGAGAGAGAGAGGAAAGCAAAGTTATTACCACAACCGGCAGCATGGAAATTGTAAAAATAGCTGGGCAGACTTCTGGTACTTCAATGACAGAGTTCAGACCAACAAATGTAACATAAGTATTATTGGATTCTATAAAGAAAATCACAGAGTGTAATGCACAAGCCTATAAGGCTATTGATGACATAATTCCTATTCTTAAATTGATAGCACCCAAGTGCATTTTGGATAATAAAGATTCTTTAGGTCAACTAGACACATTGTCTAAATTCATAACCGGTAACATTTTGACACTTGATCAGATCAATGAAGACACATTTAAAGAGAGGATGAATAAGGAGAAAGAAAATTTATTTGAGGAAATTCTAAAGAAGAATAAGGAGAAAATAGAAACCTTATTACCAGCACTAAAGGAAACAATTTTGGATTTCAAGAAACTGTACAAAGACACTTGTAAAACTAACATTTTGATAGAAGACATAGAGTCAGAGATCAGAAAGGAACAAGATGAAATCAACAATATTGCTGATAACTTAATAGGATCATCAGATTCATTTTTTGAAATAGACAAGAAAATTGCAAATCTTGAAGAGAAAATTGAGAAGTTAGAAAATGATAAAGGAAAGATAAAGATTAAGGCACAAAACTTAAAATGAAAACTTGGTCCTAAACTAGATTACCTCATTTCCTTGAGAAAAGAAATTTCTGAGGCTCTGGTCCCAAGACTTAAGACACCGGAAGAGAAAATGCACATACTCACTGGTACAGTTCAGAGAACACAAGCAACATTAACAGATAGAAAAAGATTCAAGGATAGTTTAAATTTGGTTTTGGCAGATCTTTTCTAGATTGTAACCCACCGGTTACAAGAATCTAGGTAGGAACCACACTCCACTGACAGCGAATGACAACCGTTGTCATTGATGTCAAAGGGGGAGTAGTGAGATGAGAAAAATGATCAAAACAGGACATCATCAACTCAGGGGGAGCATACATTTTTGACAACACAGTTTTGGTAAGAAACTTTGGCAGATTCTTTTTGGACATCATTTTTGGATATACAGTTTTGATTTTTCTCATGAGTGTTGCCATCAATGCCAAAGGGGGAGATTGTTGGCAAATGCACACTCCAATGAGAAATTGTAGGTGATTGAAGGTATTGTCATTGATGGAAACCTTACAATCATGTGATACTGGCAGGCAGACACAGGCATTGACACCAGCATACAGATCACCGACACCGAAAAGGAAGATTATCGGCACCCTGGCCGACAAGAATTTTGTTTAAATGTATTTTGTATTTAATTGTAAAATCTTTTGTAATCCAACTTGGTGGATTGTAACATGACTCATATAAGTATGAGATCATTGTAGATCATTTACTAAGCGAAGCATGAAAAGATTATAGCAGACCTAATGTGTGAATTATTAGGATAAGGTTTATGTATATTGCAGAGCTTAAACCGGTACTAAATCTGGCATAGTAGATGCTGATTTGAAGTAGTACAAGACATTGGATTTGTATAATCCAATTTTGTAAGTCAATGTGACTTCTTTTGTAACTGAGCAGTGAGCTTTAGGCACTTGGCCTTCCTCCATGTGCAGGCCCCTATTGTAAAAAGTAATATTCCCTTATTGGCCAGTAAGCAAATATTGTGGGTCACAAATCCCACCGAGGTTTTTCCCACACCGGGTTTCCTTGTTAAAATATTGTGTTATGGTGTGTCTCTTATGATGTGGTTATTATTTTTCTTTACTGCATTATTTTTGGTATATTGGTACACAATTTTGATATACTTTTCATGTTATAATTCAAGTAAATTTTTATACTGGTCAGATACTAATTCACCCCCCCCTCTCAGTATCTTTGGGAATCTTAACAGTCTCATACAATTGTATACAATAGAGAACTAAGAAAGTATAGAGGAGCAGAATTGGTTAGTGTTGGATTCATTTATTGGATAAATATCGATTAGTGAAAATTGATAATGTTAAGTTAATGCAATTGATAACTATGCAACGAAATCCTATCAGAAATCATATACATTTGATATAATTATGATTGCATCTATAATTATATCATCTATTTTCATTATTGTTGTACTATGCAACGAAATGCACAAAATTTTACTTAGAGCATTGGTGAAAATTGATTAAGTTGATCAACTGTGTATCTACTATACTATGCAACCGGATCAAATTTTCAGAAGAAGACCACATCCAAAAGAGTTAAGAGTAATTAAAAATATCAATTTCAGTCTATTGATGATATATAGAACAAAACATGATAAATTATATAACAATAATTATAATATTTTCATTATTATTGTTGATCAAATTTAATCATGGCCGAAGATATTGAAGTGGCCAATATGATTTCCGACATTCTATCCTTTGAGGCAATAATACCAATTATATAAAGAGTAAAATATACAGGTAAGCCAAAAAGTCCACAGCCACACAAATTGTTCTATTTTCATTATTGTTGTACTATGCAACGAAATGCACAAAAATTTACTTAGAGCATCTTTGAAAATATAAAGAAGACCACAACAAACTTGGTCAAAATTGATGATATAATTTTACTAAGAGCATTGGTGAAAATTGATATTAAGTTAATGATAATGTTATCAATTGTTTAATTATATTAAGTTAATGATAACATTAAGTTAAGGTGTATCAACTTAATCAATTTTCACCAATGTTGTATAGTATGATATAAGGTGTATCAACTGTATATCTACTATACTATGCAACCAGATCTTCTATTTTCATTATTGTTGTACTATGCAACGAAATGCACAAAATTTTAATTAGAGCATTGGTGAAAATTTATTAAGTTGATAGAGTAATTAAAAATATCAATTTCAGTCTATTGATGATATATAGAACAAAACATGATAAATTATATAACAATAATGATAATATTTTCATTATTATTGTTGATCAAATTTAATCATGGCCGAAGATATTGAAGTGGCCAATATGATTTCCGACATTCTATCCTTTGAGGCAATAATACCAATTATATAAAGAGTAAAATATACAGGTAAGCCAAAAAGTCCACAACCACACAAATTGTTCTATTTTCATTATTGTTGTACTATGCAACGAAATGCACAAAAATTTACTTAGAGCATCTTTGAAAATATAAAGAAGACCACAACAAACTTGGTCAAAATTGATGATATAATTTTACTAAGAGCATTGGTGAAAATTGATATTAAGTTAATGATAATGTTATCAATTGTTTAATTATATTAAGTTAATGATAACATTAAGTTAAGGTGTATCAACTTAATCAATTTTCACCAATGTTGTATAGTATGATATAAGGTGTATCAACTGTATATCTACTATACTATGCAACCAGATCTTCTATTTTCATTATTGTTGTACTATGCAACAAAATGCACAAAATTTTAATTAGAGCATTGGTGAAAATTTATTAAGTTGATCAACAGTATATCTACTGTACTATGCAACTAGATCAACTTTTCAGAAGAAGACCACATCTAAAAGAGTTACGAGTAATTAAAAATATCAATTTCAGTCTATTGATATAAGGTGTATGAGACAAATATTGCCTAGTCAAAATTGATGATATAATTATAGCTACCATCATAATTATGGGTCAAATACTTATAAATTTACATTAGAGAGATTATGTGTGCCTATTGATATATAATTTATCATGTATTGTTCAATCTCTCTCATACAATCTCTCTAATGTAAATTTATAAGTATTTGACCCATAATTATGATTGCAGCTATAATTATATCATCAATTTTGACCAAGCAATATTTGTCTCATACACCTTATATCATCAATATACTCCTAGTTGCATAGTATAATAGATATATAGTTGATACACCTTATGTGAAAATTTTATATCTACTGTATTGATATTAGTAATGAAATTGATATTTTTAATGAAATTGATATCACTAAGCAATATTAGTAATGAAATTGATATTTTTAATTACTCTTAACTCTTTTGGATGTGGTCTTCTTCTGAAAAGTCGATTTGGTTGCATAGTACATTAGATATATAGTTGATACACCTTATATCAACTGTACAACAATTTTCACCAATAAATGAAAGTCGATATAAGGTGTATCAACTGTACAACAATAATGAAAGTCAATCTGGTTGCATAGTACAATAGATATACAATTGATACACCTTATGTGAAAATTGTATATCTACTATATATCTCTTGTACTATGCAACCAAATCAATTATATATCAATAGGCACACACAATCTCTCTAATGTAAATTTATGAGTATTTGAACCATAGTTTTGATTGCAGCTATAATTATATCATCAATTTTGACTAAGCAATATTAGTAATGGAATTGATATTTTTAATTACTCTTAACTCTTTTGGATGTGGTCTTCTTCTATAAAGTCTATCCAGTTGCATAGTACAATAGATATACAGTTGATACACCTTATATCAACTCTACAATAATTTTCACCAATAAATGAAAGTTGATATAAGGTGTATCAACTATACAATAATAATGAAAGTCGATTTGGTTACATAGTACAGTAGATATATAGTTTATACACCTTATGTGAAAATTGTATATCTACTGTACTATACAACCAGATCAATTTTATATCAATAGGCACACACAATCTCTCTAATGTAAATTTATGAGTATTTGACCCATAATTATGATCACATCTATAATTATATCATCAATTTTGACTAAGCAATATTTGTCTCATACACATTATATTACACAAAAGATATAGTACAACAATAATGAAAATATCTACTGTATAGTACGATACTTTGACTATGCAAATAGATTGATACAGTTGATCAACTATATATCTACTGTACTATGCAATATTAAAATTCTGAAACATAAATTTAACTTAGAGCATTGGTGAAAATTGATTAAGTTGATCAACTATATATCTACTGTATATCTAATGTATATATATTTCATATATACTATATATCTACTGTACTATTGTATATCTACTGTATTATTCGATCATATCGAATTTTTAGAGGAATAAAATTTTACTAAGCAATATTTGTCTCATATAGCTTCAATCATGACCGAAGATATTAAAGTGGCCAATGGGATTTTTGACATTCTATCCTTTGAGGCAATAACACCGGTAATATAAAGAGTAAAATATACAAGTAAGCCAAAAAGTCCACATCCAGACAAAATCTTCTATTTTCATTATTGTTGTACTATGCAACGAAATGCACAAAATTGTTTATCTACCGTATATCTACTGTACTATGCAACCAGATCAATTTTCACTAATCAATATTTGTCTCATACACCTTATATCATTTATATCATCGAAAATCCTATCAGCCACTTCAATATCTTCAAAAATCCTATCATAAATCATATCGACCACTTCAATATCTTCAAAAATCCTATCAGAAATCCTATCGACCACTTCAATATTTGTCTCATACACCTTATATCATTTATCATATTTTGTTCGACTTAATCAATTGTATATTTATTGTATATCTATTATGTTGGATTCATTTATTGAAGATGTTGATCACGGCCAGCCTTCAAATTATATATCTACTATACTATGCAACCAGATCGACTTTTCAGAAGAAGAAAATTTACTAAGCAATATTTGTATCATACAGCTTCAATCATGGCCGAAGATATTGAAGTGGCCGACAAGATTTCTGACATTCTATCCTTTGAGGCAATAATACCAGTAATATAAAGAGTAAAATATATAGGTAAGCCAAAAAGTCCACAACCACACAAAATCTTCTATTTTCATAATTGTTGTACTATGCAATGAAATGCACAAAATTTTACTTAGAGTATCTTCAATAAATGAATCCAACACTATCCAATTGATATATAATTTATCATGTGTGTGCCTATTGATATATAATTTATCATGTGTTGTTCTATTAATAATACTGGTGTATGAGACAAATATTGCTTAGTCAAAATTGGTGATAAATTATAATTATCTCATATACTTTCTTAATTCTCTACACACAGTTGTGATTATAAACCATAAATTGTGGTGTTATACTCCACCAACTGTCGAAATTGAGAACTATCCAATTGATATAAATTGAGAACTATCCAATTGAACATTCATGTGTGTTTATATGTTGAAATATTTACATTAGAGAGATTGTGTGTGCCTATTGATATATAATTTATCATGTGTTGTTCTATATAATTTATTATCATAAGAGCGACACAAATTTGAAGGTTGGTCGCTCTCAACATCTTCAATAAATAAATCCAACACTATCCAATTCTGCTCCTCTATACTTTCTTAGTTCTCTACACACAATTGCGATTCTGAATCATAAATTGTGATGTTATACTCTACTAGCTGCCGAAATTATTCTATGAAAAACTTGGCTGCATCAGCTTCAAAATGAGCCGAGGATATTGAAGTGGCCGATAGGATTTCCGACATTCTATCCTCTGAGGAAATAAATTGCACAGTCGTAAGCGGAAGTGGCCTACTGAGGAGTATTATCAACAACATTTAATTCTGGTTGACAAGTAAAATATCAATTTCAGGCAATATAAGGTGTATGAGACAATATTTGACCCATAATTATGATTGCAATCCTTTCAGATATCATCAATTTTGACTAAGCAATTTTCATAATTTGATTTGATGAGAAAGAGTTTACATTTAACACAAAATTGAATTCATGCCACATCATGCATTTTAATTTACCAAACAATTGATAACGTTATCATTAACTTAATATAATTAATGTACAACCTTAGTCAACTAGGTTCTTGATGACAATACACTCCACTCAAATTCCAAAATTATTGGACTTCACAATGTAGTTTCAATTTACTCTTGTTATGCTCTTATAATAATTTAGGTCACTCAATAGGAACACCTTTAAAAAAATTTACATCACAAATTCACTTTAGTCTACTATTACCCCTTCGATAAAACCCTTCACTTATCCATGAATGAAAAAAAAGGGTTCAATTGTTAAATAAATGACACAAGATTGACTTCTAGGAAATAATACTTAGTTATACTAATCCTCAAGAATAAAATAATAAATTTTAATTTTAAAAGTTAAGAATCAAATTCTATTATATACTAACATTACGAAAGCAACTCAAGTTCTAGTTGAATGGTGTAAATAATTTTACAATTTTTTTTAAGAAACTTTATAGTTTAATTGTTTGATCCATGTGGAATAAAATTGTTTACTTGATTGAGTTAATATTTCTTAAGGTCTAAGTAGAAATGAATAAATCACTTGCCTTCTCTACTCAAAGATATAAATATTCATCATTCTTGGAATAACTAAATTTATTTTGCTCATCATAATGCACATCATTATTGCATCTCCATCTTCATAGAATAGGTGTGTATTTATAATCCATCTAATATATACATATTTCTATTTTTTACCGTACCATTAACCTTAATCCAAAAATCTAAATTTATATATGATTAAAAGTATACATTTATAATCTTAAAAATCGATGCCAAATTAAATTAGATATTCCCTTTCAAAATTAGGGTCAAAATCCATAGAAAATCATAATTTTTTGATAGATGTCCATTGTCTAGATCAAGGGAAAACTTCTATGAAAAATCACAATATATGATAGATGGATCTCTATATCTTGAACCTTAGTTATGCTAGAATGAGAGGGTCGACATTAGGGGAGAACACCAATATAGAACAACACATGGCAAATTATATATCAATAGGCACACACAATCTCCCTAATATAAACATCTCAACATATCAACACACTTGAATGTTGGTAAAAAATGGTAAATACAATTAGATTATACTTAATGTCCACCTCACCCTTATTCCAAGTTGGATACCTTGTACGTCTTTGGATGTGTAGTTTCGCAGTTAAAACAATTCATTGGTGAAGCAACCACCAAGGTTCAAATCATTGTTGGGCCATTGAGATTGCATGCCTTATACTTTCGCTGGGTCGTTGTACTCGTGGGTTTGATCAAGTGAAGTGTGGGGATGAGGTCCCCTGTTTGTGGTCTCACCAGTTCATAGCTTCAGGTCAAAAGTGTAATGCCCGCCCAAATACCCTAGAGAAATAAAGCTAACTAACATACAAATAGAGATATATTTTTTAAAGCATCATATAATACCACACATTTAACCAATACCTATATGCATATAATATAAACACATCTATCATGAACATATTCAAAGACCATAACCATATGAATACATAACACAAGCGGATATAGACATAACAACTCATGATAAAACATCCCCCAGGGTATCTCAATGCCAATACCTAGAAACATAATATACCACATCACATTCACTTATCATTTTCAATTCTACTAAAACACTTTCCTATAAATGAATTACTTAATGCATAGAGAGTAATCTCTTACTAAACCATCATGAATGAAAACCTATCTCATTCTATTACCCTTATATCCTTTTAAGTTCATTTGAAGAGCACCAACACCAAGTGTTCCTAATCTCAATTGCTTAATCATTATCTAACATCACTATGCCATTTCCAATATTATGTAGCACAATCTTAACTCCTTTTATACAATAACATACACATAAAACTAAATGCATATCAATAGATCCAATCTCATTATTTCTATTAATGAACCAATATCCAAGATACAACATGATATATATACATGTTCTCTTACAAGAGTCACAATCTCATCCTAATACATCAATTATCATTACATATACATTTCCATTTATATCAAGGATCATAGCTCTCAATCTATAAATACAAAGATCTCATGAATTATACAAATACACAAGCCATACAAATCATATACATCCATTTGCTGCAATATCCATCCGAAAGCTGAAGAGATAAGAATTCACAAGCACATCCAATGAAGAACATCCCAATGGAAGAAGGCATCAAACCACCCGACCATGTGAAACCATAAGGAACCCCCCCATGCTTGGAGATGACACAAGATACCACACACACTCTAGATCTAGGCTAACACCTAACAACCAAAGAGACTCAACACTCAAATACCAAAACCAAGAACTAACATGTAATCAACAAGCCAAATTACATCACAAGGCTAACCATAAAACATAAAAACTCCTAGAGGCATAACAACAACAAATGCATAAGGAATAAGGAAACATGTAGGGAAATAGTGTCATCACATGCTATCCTCATGAAGAAGGTATCACCCTGATAGACATGTCAAAGCATGCTATCCTCACAAAGAAGGTATCACCCTGATAGACATGTGGAACCGCAACTCAACCTATGTGAGAAAAAAGGGAGTACGGTTTACCTAGGTCACCAAGGCCTTCCCAAACCTTATCCCAAAACAACCTCCTTGGGACTAAGCATTGGGGCCCAAAATTTCCATTCATTATCTTGATTAAATGAATCCTAAATACCCAATCCATTTAATTAATTATTAAGGTTATCACTGGACTACATAAGAAAAAATTTCATGAGCTCCTAGAAGTCTAGACCCACAAGCATGTGGCGTATTCTCACATGACCCCAGTCGACATATGAAATCCCACTCTCCCTAGCCATGTTCAAATACCTTAGGGTGAAAACACATACAAACATAATATAACATGACCAAGGGCTTTCTACAACACATAACCTGGTTGCCCAAGGTTCTAAATCAGATAAGTAACATCAAATGCAATCATAGCAAACTCATAAATAGTATGCAATCAAGTCCATCATTTAAATATTATAACCAATATGAGCCCAAGTAAATAACACATAAAATCCATTTGAACCAATAAACCGGTCCTAGGACAATTTAGAAACCCTGATAATCAAAAGACAACAACCTTTGGGAAGAAAAAAAATTGGACAATCAATTCAAAAAACCCAAAATAATAAAAAACACAAAATACGGGGCAATTTAGCACATCCATAGGAAAGAATAATGCATAAACCATTTCTTTTAGCACATTCACCAATTCTTTTAGCTATAGAGAAATTTTAGTATCTCACAGAATAATTTCTCCAACGCATATTCCAGAGCATGAGACAAACTCAAGGTTGACCCATAAAACATTAGGATAAGTCTAAAAGTTGAATTCCATGCTTATATCAAGGGAGAAATATATGAAACAAGGCTTAAATGGAACATTAAATTAAAATAAACCAAACTATCAACAACAAGTTATCAACAACAAGACATAGGAATTCATCAACTTGACTCATGCCTGACAATCACATAGATGCATCCACAAGAAGCCAAATATGATAAATCACAACAATTAATACTAGAATACAATTGTTTTTCCCCAAATAATTAATTCTCATGACATTATCCAAAAAATAAATACAACCACATAAACAAGATGCAAAAACCATCTCCAACAATCACAACAATCGGGATTCATAAAATACAATAATTTACCCCAAATATAATAATGACAATAAACTTTGCAAAGATTCTAACATTATAATCATTCTTCCCATTCCCACAGGCAAGCTTTCACAAACAATCTTTTCGAAAATGAAAAGACTTGAAGACAAAACCTCCAACTTGAAGGAATAGAAGTTATGGTGAAGCAATTCAAAGGAGAACAATCCAAATTTCCCAATCTCCAACCAAATCAAAATCCAACAACACAACAATCTCTGAAAATCACAGAAAAACTCCAGGAACCCTAACAAATACACATAAAACTCAATAAATAAAAAATTAGGCCAAAACCATACAAATACGTCAGCCAATCAAAATAATAGATTAAAATATATTCCTTACCAATCCTTATGCAAATACCAAGGTAAGAATATAAAATTTTATTTAATTAACTTCCCCCCCAAATATCCAACAAATAGAAAAATAGGGTAGGTAGAATGAATAATTAATTAATAACCCAAGGGGTAAAAAGGGAAATAATAATAATATAATCAACCAATTGATTAAATAACCAAGGAACAATAAAATATAATGGCCCAATTAAATAATTAAACCATGGATTCCAAATAAATAATTAAAGCCACAACAATATAAATAAATAATAAATCTCGAAGGACTCCAATAATAAATAATAAATAACAATAATATAAAATCATTAACAAATATTAAAATCTCACAGTAATATTAAATATGAATAACAACCATTAATTCAATTTATTATTATAAACTATATGAGCCAATTAATTAATTAATAATTTAATTAACCAATAATCACAATTTCTCAAAACAACCCAACATAGGGTAACACAAAATACCACAAGATGACTCAACTCAAGATACTAGATTGACAAGGGTATCAATTTAAATCTAGAGTGTAGAATGAGATTTCATGTCACCTCCAATCAACTTGCCATTAGGATGAAGACACGCTCAGACCTGTGAAGTCAAGTGGAGTCGATCTCTAGCACTTGCAAACCTATCACCACTGATGCATGCACAACAACATATACAATAATACATATTGTAGTACCCCTCCTTGATCGAACTTGTTAGACTCATATTTTACTACAGTTTACTCTCAGTGGATATGTGATGTATGCTTTATTTACAGTATTTCAGTACTTGTGATTAGTAGTATGTTTATGGATTATTGTCATGGACTGACACTTTTACCTTACTTATGCGATGTGTTATGTATATGTTGCGTGTTTGCAAGTGTATTGGATGCGAGGGGATGATTTTCCTTCACTCACTCCGATGAGACAGGGAACGTCATGATTCTCCTTCATCGATGTGTGTGTCATGTATTCTATATATATATATATATATGCATGTGTGGTTCAATGATGCAGGACATTGCAGGTACAAGTACCGGGTAGGTACGGGGTATCGTCTCCACCTGGCTTCACAGGTCTGAGCGTACCTTATTTGTCCGATGGGAGTTGAGGAGATAGTGGTTGACCCTAATTTTACCCCAATTACACTCTTGTGAGTGTCGTCAGTTGGTCGTCCTTTCTATTTGTTCGGCCTTTGAGTTTTGTTTGTTTGACTTTTTTTGAGTCTTTGTTTAGGTTTTCTCGATTTGCATGCCCTATTGGATTAGATTAATTAATTGAGTTTATGGCATCATTTCATAGTTGGTATATTTAAATTATGTATTATTATGCATTTGTGATTATGGATTTAATTAATTAAATGAAGTAATTAAATTTAGTTTGCAATTGCATTATATTAGAAATATAATTTTATTTAAATTTAGTGGAAAATAAATAAAATTAATTGCATTTATTGTTCTCTAGATTTTAAAAATAAAGATAAAAAAATAAAATAAAATAGAGTTAAATTATTGCCTTAATTTATTTTTGGAAAAGTTAATTAATTGGCATGAGAAAGGAAAAACAAAAAGAAATGATTTTTGCTTATAACTTTCCATTTACTTTTTGAAAATTAGAAAAGTAAATTCTTTTATTATTATTTTAAATAT